>NW_008595481.1:41203-51440 GCF_000691845.1 Merops nubicus
GAGGTGGGTCAAGGAGACAATCCTGCTCTTCCCAAGGAGGGGGATATGACACAGTCTTCTCCCCAAAACTTTGGTTCTTCTTACTGAACAGCCCTACTGAACCAGCTCAGAGGTTACCCAGCCTCATGTCCTCTGTTACAAAGAAAAGGGCTAAGGATGCTTAGCAAAAAGCTAAGTAGGTAAACTGCATAATATCTTAAATTTCAGATTTTCTTGGTTTCAGGACCTCTTGAAAGGTGAGTATCTCTTTGGTTTTACTTTGATGTGCACCTCCTCATGCAATGGAAATGCTGAGGGGAGCAAGCAAGCTTGCTGGCAGCAGAGAGCAGTGACAGGTCCCCTGTACGTGGAGCTGTGGAGTGCAAATCAGTTCCTCTTGAGAGCAAGGTGGGAGGAGCACCTACAGGATGCCACTTTTATCCACAGATATGAATATCTGGACTTTAAAACTTCACAGTGGCCCAAACCTACAAGGCTTTAGTCCCTGGTCACAGTTAGAACCTCACTGAGAAAGAGACTCCTACATTTTATTCTTAGTGGAAAAATCTATTTTACAACGTGCAGATACTCCAGCAGTGCTGCTGAGGATTGGGTCCTGTCACTTACAAACTGCACTAACCTCTGGAACAGTTTTGCTTTTACTGCTTGTTATGATGGCATGAGATTTAGGAGCTGAAATGGAAAATAAAAGAGGTGTCAGCATGTAGCTTGTTCACAATGTCCCCTGGAAACATCAGGATTGCCACTGGACTGGTCAGTGCCAACAGCAGAGCTGTGCTGCTGGGAAGGAAATTCAGGATGGCAACTTTTAAACATGTCTGAGTGATGCTGTGGGTCTATGTTCTGTTGTCAAGAGTTGCTTACTGAGAGTCAGTGAGCCAACTCCTCCTTGCCAAGGCAGGGTGAGAACCTGCAGCACATTTCTTGTCCCCAATGCCAGCAAATCACAGAATCATAGATTCAACCACCTTTCAGAGCAGCAGACCTCACCATGTAGAGAACTCTTGGAAGGAAGGAGGCTGAAGTTCAGTTCCTCCACTGGCATTCAGGGTTTTTACACATGTCTTTCAAAAATACCATCCTGATCACTAGGCACCAAAATTCTCTGAACATCAGAAAGGGCATGAAAGTGAAGGTCACTGTGTGACAAAGTAATCTGACCAGCAGATTAAAAAACATCCTCCCAGTGTTCCCCTACAGCACATGAGAGACTGATTCACAGCCCCTGATGGGGACCTGCTGCCCGAGTCCCTTGAAGAGTCATCCATTAGTAAAACTGACACAACTGACCAAAGAAATGTCATAAGCTGCTCAGTATCCAGCTGTGGGGCACTTCCCTTCATCACACTGGGCACCTCTCTACCTGCATACTGGGACAGTTCCACGCCCTTGAGTATCTGACTCTTGAGATATCAGTTAATGTTTGACTATCGCCTTACCTTGCTCTTTGTGCTGTCAAGGGAGACTGCACTGCATCATCTGAAACCTCAGTGAGAGGCAGACAAAGTTCACAGTGTGTGAAGGGGAAAGTCAGAGGAGAAAACTGCAGCTCTGGTGCAGTCTCAAGTATCAGCACAGTGTGGATATCTCTAAGGCTTCCATTTTCTTAAACAGGAGGATAAACAGCTATGAGCCTTAGCTGAAAAGACAGTTTGTGAGGACATGAAACAGAGATGGATGGGAAGTCAAGGAGCAGTGTCACGTGTGGAGGCAAAGTGGAAGAACTTAGAAAACAAACCACAAGGACTGAACTAATTTTTCCAGAATCTTGCAAAACAATCCATGCTTTAAGCACAGATTCAAATCTAGAAAAACAAAGGGATTTAGTAAAAAAGAAGGAAGTGCACGTTTTTCTCTCTTTATCCCTTAACCAGCTGAAGAAGTATAATAATGAGGCTAAGACTCCCTGTAGAACTTGAACTGGGGGCTGTAAATGGGTGGTGTGACAGCAGTAATACACTTTATTTCACAGATTATCCTGACACAAGTATCTTGGTCAGGTAATTAATACACATCCTGAACAGCTGACCCAATTTTTTAGGGGTAATCCGCTTGGTAATCTTCTGAATGCCTCTAGGCATAAACTTGTACAAGGGATTTCAATACCTGTACTCCTTTAGTAGCTGGGCCATAAGCTGAAATGTTCTGGCCACACTAATCCTCATTAATAAGGAAGCATTTTATGCTCAGACCCACAGAGACAGTCTGTGAGTTCCAGGTGAGTGCACCTGAAGCCCATTTTCTTAATGTATTTCCTCTTCACTCCCCAGGTCAGTCAGTGCTACAGTGCTGGTGTTTTATCTAATTCCAAGTTCTCCCCTTACACTACATCCTTCTGTATCAAGAATACACTCAGTAAGTGGGATTAATCTTCTCTGAACCAGGCATTGAAATCTTTGGACATCTGGTTCTGATTCTGCCCTGTGAATCCTCTGTGGGCATCTCCAAGGGATGACTCATCCCACTGGAGAGCACCAGGGCTTGGTCTGGTGCCTCAGGCCTTGGAGATGCACCAGGAGCACCCGGAATGGTCAGCCTGGAGTTGGACACCTCACCTAGTTCAGGCAGAGCAATGCCACACAGTGTTTCCAAACTCCTCTAATATTTACGTGGAGTGGCCACATAGCTGCAGCATTACACCAGACTTTTGGATCCCTACTGCAGAACAGCAGAAGTGGTTTTTTTACACTGCAGAATTTAATAGACCACACACACCTCGTTTGGGCATCTAGTAATTTCAAGTTCCTTTTCATAAATCAAGTGACATGCTGTAACTGGTTATACAGGGCAGTGGGAAAATAATGGAACAGGACGCATGGAAAACATTCCTTGGACTAATTCAAATAGAGGAAAATTCTTGAAAAAGGGAAGCTCATTTCACAGTCTCCATCTTTAGCAGTCTTAGGCACACACAAGTGTGAAGCAAAACCATCATCCATCTGTTTGCAGTGAGTTTGCAGAGAATTTTAATAAGAAACATTAATGCTAATAATGGCCAATGTTTATGATGTTTATAAAATAACCAGTGTGGAGCATCTGGAAAGCTCGTAAAATTTGCTCTTATAAAATCCACAGAGTGTAACACCTTTCCCTGAGCCTGTGTTTTTTTGTTTTGCTGACCTTGCCCTCCTAGGTCTGATCTGTCAGAAAGTCTCCTCTTGCAGGCATGGTGTGACTGTGGCACTCTCAAACTCAGGCTTCCAGCCAGACCTGCTTCTGGTTTTTTAAACTCAGCATTCAGGACGTCACAGGAACAAACCAGACAGCCCAAACTGCAAGTTTCACCTGAAACTACAGGGATCTCTAGTTCCAAGTGACAGATGTTCTACAGCAGTTGGTGACAAACGGGCTAATTTAGACTGATTTAACTAAAGTTCACCCTGCTGACAAGGGGTGGGGTTTGTAATGCAGCTGGAGGAGGAGGTTCTGAGTGCTGGGGGTGGCTGCTGTGCTCAGAACCACAGGGGCCCTGGTGGGGACTGAGCAGCACAGCCAGGGGTGGTGCCTGTCCCTGCTCCTCACACTGCCCTGGAGATGCAGAGGTGGAAGATGACATTGCCCAGCAAATTACCAAGGGAATTAGCTGCTCTTGAAAATTTATTCACTGAACATATCTCCTCAGAAATCAAATGCCTTTGGCCCAGAATCTTTCTTTCTAAGTTCAGTCATCTAAGCTCTTAAATTATAGAATCCTAGAATCCTTTAGGTTGGAAGAGAGCTCCAAGATCATCCAGTCCAACCATCAAGCCAACACTCCTGAGTCCTCTGCTCAAACAGAATCAGAATCTGTCAGGGCTGGAAGGGACCCCAAGGATCCCCCAGTTCCAACCCCCCTGCCATGAGCAGGGACACCTCCCACTAGATCAGGCTGCCCAGAGCCTCCTCCAGCCTGGCCTTCAAGACCCCCAGGGATGGGGCCTCAACCCCCTCCCTGGGCAACCCATCCCAGGCTCTCCCCACTCTCCTGGGGAAGAACTTCTTCCTCACGGCCAGTCTGAATCTCCCCACTGCCAGCTCTGCCCCATTCCCCCCAGTCCTGCCACTGCCCCACAGCCTAAAAAGTCCCTCCCCAGCTTTCCTGGAGCCCCCTTATTATAAGGAGATGTGCCTTGGAGTGAATTGGTCTTCTGAGATGCTGCAAGGAACATCCAGGGTTTGCTCTCCTAACCCAGGTAAGTCCACCCAAGCTTCTGCCTTCAGCCCTAACTTCTGAAGGACAACCACTGAGGGACCAGATGAAAACTGGAGAAAAGCCTTAGGGCTTTTATTTTAAATGTAAAGATGTGATTTGGAAATGCAATGTAACAACTGCATTGTCCTCCAACTGGGAAACTGTCTTCTTAATTTTTAACTTGCATATGCAAGCTGGCTTCAGGCTCCACCCTTAGGAGTATCATGAACCCTCTTGCTTGAGCAGCCACGGGTAGACATGTTAATAACCAGCAACAATGAAATGAGCTTGCTTTCTTTGCATATTTTCTCCTCTCCTCACCTCTCCTCTCCTTTCCTCAGCAAGTATCCCAATTACTGTTTTATGAGGGAACCTCATTAAGGTAACTTCATTGATTATATTTCTGTACTAAGGAAATAGCTGCCAGCACTAAATATTTAAGGCAGTTTATCTGCCAAATTAATCCTGGCATTGCACTAGCTGAGCAGCCCCAATGCCAGCAGCAGTACAGCATGTTCTTCTACGGTGGGGGTGGCCTGGACGTTGGGAATATAACCCTAAAAGCTGCTGAATCCTACTTTCTTTCACCTAAACCCAGGCTAAAAATATAACCTCATTGTCCTCTGTTCTGTAGCTGGCCTAGTTAACTGTCTCCAACACAAAGGCTGAATATCCCTTCTCTCCAGAGAAGCATGATCTTTGTCCAGAGCAGGGAGGCTTCTGGCTGCTCTGCTCCTGAAGCACCATGCCCATGCAACAGTGGACATTCTGCTAGAGTAATAAAAAAACTACCAAAACTTTGCTCACCTTGAGAAATAAGCTCTTAGGAATGGTCCTTGTTCCTCCAAATTGCCATAGAGTATGGGATAGGATATGAAGTAGGATATGACCGCATTGCAACTACTTACCCCCAAACAAACAAACCGACCACACAACCACTACCACCACCACCACCATCACCACCACGCCACGGGACAAGAAGGAGCTACTTACATTGAGTGAGGATCCCCGTTAAGGCGTTTTTGAAGCTCTCCTTGGCCTGCTCCATCTCCTGCTCGTGAGCAGCCTTCTCGTTCATGAGCCGGCGCACGTGGCTGTTGGCCGACTGCACCATGGAGTAGAACTGGTTTGCGGAGCGCCGGTTCACCTCCCCCCGCTCGATCCAGCTCAGCAGCACCGTGATGGCCTCTGAGAACTTGCTATCATCTGCAACAGAGCACAGGCTGTCAACTGCAGGCACAAACGTCCTGCCCAGGACACGTTTCTGCTCCGCGCCACGTGCAAATCGCTCGAAATCCTGCTTGCAATGCATCGTCTTGGGCAACTTTGGGGTTCTTTTGTTCTGTCAGATGTAGGAAACCAATACTGCCATGGGAAGCTACATAAATCTTCCTTCAAGACTTTTCTGCGTCTTCTGCTTATTTTCATAGCAGAAAAAGCCCCACGGCACCCTTGCCTGTGGCCTGACTCCTCGTTTCCACGTCTCCCTCAGGCTGCTCAGCGACACGGAACGGCCTCAGAGCCAGAGTGAGGAGACCTCTGTGCTGCCAGACCCACCCAGGGAGCGAAACGTGCCCGTGCTCATCTGCTCAGCTCAAAGCTCAGCCTTGCAGCTTGGGCTCAGCCACAATTTGTCAACAAAACTCACTAACATCACATTCTTAATTAATGAACAATGACGAGGCTGAACAATTCCTCCTCAAAGAGCTGATTAATTACAAGGAGCTGCTTTGAGCAGATGATGTGTCTGTATTTGTATTATTTGTCTGTGGTTTGTTTTACATATTTTCTTTTTAAAGGACTCCAGACAAACACCTGCCTTACAGCTTTTAGTGTTCCACTCATGGAACTGAAGTCACATTTCTCTGCAGAAAGCTCACCAAAACTGGTGTCTAGACTTTGTGCACTCCCTCCCCAGGTAATCTTCTTTCCTCTGACAGTGCTCTCAGCTTCCTCAGAAAACTCTTAGTGCAGCATCCATTACACTTCTGGCTTCATCAGGATTACGAGGACACATTTCTTTTTAAGTCCCATTTAGGCTGAACTGCAGGAAAATATTATTGCAACAGAGCCTATTCCTGTGGAACCACTTCTGTGCAATTCAGTCTCATTTTTTTCCCCCAGGATTTTATTCCATAAAACTTTTCATTTTCCAACAAATAATTTTAAACCACCCATCTAGTCCTTGTTGGTTACATTTCTTGATACATATTTGAGAAGGTAGATAAACCTTTCTATAGAGAACATACACAGTTATGGTGGGGAGAAGGAGCATAGTGATAATCCAAAGACACTTAAAAACTGGAAAGTGCTAAACCAAACCACCTGTGCTACAGCACACAAAAATGTGGGACATGGCTCGTAAGGCTCTGCCTTCTATGCACAAAGAATAGTGAAATGTTAATTGTTAAGTGACAATTTGGGCTTTATTCTCAATCAGCAATCAGTTCCCTAAGAGGCAAGGAGCCTACAGTACAGCCAGTAGCAGTGACCTGCTCTGGGCCCAGGTCCTGGGAGGAACAGACCTTACACTGTCTGAGCCTTACCATGTTAACTGAAACAACTCAGCAAGAGGATTTGGTCTCCACAGGTGCATAGGTATGTTCACCCAAGATCCCTGAAAAATTTGCAAAGCAAGAGCATCATAACGTCAATTTTTCAAAGTTAGAGATGTCCCTGCTTATTGTGGGGGGTTGGACTAGATGACCTCTGGAGGTCCCTTCCAGCCCAGACACTCTGTGATTCTATATACATGAATTAGGTAAGTACCAAGTGTCTCTGAAGAGTGAAGTTGGCTGAATATGGGCCTGAGAAAAGCCAAATGTAAACAAGGCTCATGCAGAGCCTCTCCATTGCAAGAAAACACTAGGATAATCCTCTCCAAAAGGCTTGGATGAGATCTTCAGCCTGCTGAAACGCATGGGGGCTGGCTGTTACCAATCCAACAGAGCCAAGAACTCATCCCTGGAACAGAACGTTTATTATAATTAGAGTAGTCAATAAAATAACCTGTAATGGCTCCTGGCACTGTCAGCATCCAATTTCCACCTGCCTGCCCAGCCAGGTCACCCTGTGGCTGGCACCCGTCTGTGACACCAGGGATGTGGCTGATGGAGAGTAGAGAATGACTACAGCTGAACACTCCTCTGTTCCCCTCGTAGACATCATTATCTGTATCATCACACATAATTTATCCCCCAACACTTAAGTGCCATTTACAGTAAATTACTGCATTCAATCTAGGTCAAGACAGGAGCAGCACAGTTGGGAGCAATGATACCCAGGAGCTCCTCTGAGGAGGTACAGTGGGACCTGTGAAAAGCTGTGCAGAAGGGAGCAAAGATGCTTCACTGAGATGCATGAGGGAACTCAGTTGCACCAAAACATCCTCTCTTTTTCTTGCTTTGATCTCTCTCCAGTCCACGTCTGTGTTGCTTTACTATAGGATCTCTAGGAAATTTCACCCCCCCTCCCCTTGCTTTGTTTTCCCAGGCACAGTTGGTTCATGAACGTGCCACCCTTCTGCCACACAGATTCAACCCAATTAAAAGGACACACTGAAAACCTCCTTTTCACACACTGTAATTCCAGGGAGCTGTCGAGGTCTGTGGGCCTGGAAGAGTTAATTCATGGCTCTGTATTAGCAGGAAAAAAATCCTTTCATTGGTAAACATCAGCATCTTCATTGATTACATAATTAGAAGATACATTAAAAAATGCTAGAGGGTAATATATGCACAACAGGAGCACATTAGTTAATAAAATCTTCTCTCTACAGTTTTAAAATTTCCTTATTTCACCTTCCTTTCTAATTTTTTATATTATTGAGTTGGATACTTAGTGACTGGCATAAGGTAACTCCCCGTGAATTAATTTCCTTCATCCAGAATGCAGTGACTCTTTCTGAGCAATCAGAGGTTCACTTAGAAAATCAGATTTTTATACCAGATTGTTCATTTATTTTTTATTTAGTAGATAAATAGTAGAAGAAATGCAGCAATGGAATCTAATTTAAGCAGAGCATGAACTGCCTTATGATTGCATCCACTCATTTAAGAAATAAATCAAAAATCCTAATTCTGCTCAAAATCATTCCCTTGCAGTAGGATGCACATATATACTCTGTTTAAAAGCACACTCTTAAAATAAATTCCTTTATATAAGATGTGCCCCCATATGTAATTTCCTCTTAAAATGAGCATGTGGCAAATTATTTCTTGCATTTACAGCTTTATGTTAAGCAAATGAGGTCGGATTCATCTCCTTTATGTCAGCATCTGAGTCAGGAACCCCAGTGGGCAGAGGTGGGCACTGGTCAGACACTCCTGTCTGGGGGTGAGAGGAACCTCCCAGTGCCTGAGAGGGGCTACAGGAGAGCAGGGGAGGGACTGTGCACAAGGGTTTGGAGGGACAGCACGAGGGGCAATGGCTTTGAGCTGGACCAGGGAAGATTGAGGGTAGACATGAGGGAAAAGTTCTTCAGTGTGAGGGTGACAGATCCCTGGAATAGGTTGCCCAGAGAGGTGGTGGAGGCCCCATCCCTGGGGACATTCCAGACCAGGCTGGATGAAGCTCTGAGCAGCTTGATCTAGTTGGAGATGTCCCTGCTTGTGGTGGGGGGTTGGACTAGATGAGCTTTGGAGGTCCCTTCAGCCCAGACAGTCTGTGATTCTATGAACTGTGCTCCACGAGTGCTGCTTCCCTCAGCTGGCTGCAAGGGGAGCCTGGGGTGACCTGCTCACATACAGACACCTCCACAACAGATCCCTAACTTGGTCAGAGTGATCCTCCCCACCACAGCAGTGCTCCAGCTGCAGAACCCCCACCCAGTGTTCACACACCTCTGGGGGTGGCAGTGGGACCAGGTGCTGGGGTGCACAACGTGTTGCTCCAGTGTTACCCCTCTGCTGAGGGTGGCTTCCTGGGGGGCTGTAGACAGAGATCTCCAGGTGCTGCTAGACTCAGCCACAGGCCTCTAGAGAGAAGATATTTCAAACTCCTCTTTTATCAGCTGAAGATATTTGGCACTTAAATCCTAGCTCACAATTTAGATGAAATGAAATATAAAAGAGAAGAAAAGTGCATCCCTAGGGCTGCCTGGGAAACTGTCAACAGGAATAGTTCTATGGGAAAAAAAGGGGAATAATTGTTGACAAAGGTTTTGTATTTTTCTGCTTGTAATTTGACCACCTCTAAGCAACCCCAACTGGAATAAACTTTTTACTAGAAAAAGCTATAACAAGAACTGCTACAAAATGGCACACTGGGAAAGTGTTGGAAACAGAGATTTTACCTTCATCTCAGAGAGTTTCCCTGGTGTAACACAGGGCAGAACTCAGCTAAGAGTAACCTGAAATGTTTATCTCTCAATGTCACACACCTCCATAACATCCTTTCACAACTTGGGTGACAGGGGCTGCTAGGAAGGACACAGGCTAATCCATCACTCTGAAGCCAAGCATTCAAATTCTCTTATTACTGTGACTTTTTACATTTATAAATTGCAAATATAGCTAACTTTGTATTTCTGTATTTCAAGAGTGACATTGTATGCTGGACAAGATCAAACACTGGGCTACAGTTACTTTTACCCTTGTTAGTCTCTTCCCAGCCCTGGCCTTTCTCAAATGCCTGAAAAGTATCTCAGATAATCCACACCACACTTGCAACCTGCCTACATCACAAGAATCCTTCTAGGTTGTCTTATGGACCATGGTGTGGACCAGAGTCAGCAGATACCATGTCCTGTCCCTAATCTTGCTCCCCTAATGCAGTCCCCTAGGCTTGCAAGGAGAGGCTGAAGAGACAGTTGTTCTTTATCCTACTGACTACACCTAGAAAGCTCTGTGCTGGCTGCATTGATGACCTCTGTTTTCTATGGACCTTCTGTGAGATAGAATCACAGAATCCTTTAGGTTGGAAGAGACCTCCAAGATCAAGTCCAACCATCAAGCCAACACTAAGTCCTCTGCAAAAACAGAATGGGAAGGGTCAGGCGTGTGCTCACGTGAAGCTCTGCCCTGACCACCAGAAATCCTGCTACCAAACACCCCTTGAAGGCATTCC
>NW_008595481.1:51452-59976 GCF_000691845.1 Merops nubicus
GCCATGTCCCACCTCTTTGCCTCAGGCTGAGCCTGCCCTCTGCCAGCTGTAGCTGTGCCCCTGAGGGTGTCTGCCCCTGCCTCACGGGCACCCTGCCCTCAGCTCTGCCTGGGGCTGCTCAGAGCCCAGCTCCAGTCTGTCAAACTGTGCCCAGTCCAGCCACCACAGAACGTGGGGAAGAGGCCAGTTCAGGATGCAGAATCACTCCCAGCCAGGGGAGGACGCCTGGCCAAGGCTTCTGTTCATCTGACTTCTGGTTTAATAATGTGTAACTAAGATTTCCAGACTGCAAAGCCTGAATTCAACACGAACCCAGCAAAGCACAGGGGGTGCCTGCTGTGGGTGGATGAGGCCAGGGGCCAGGTCTGCCCACCTCCCCCAGCAGCAGGTTCAGCCTGTCCCCCGAGCAGCAGGGACAACCTGCACACACCACTTTTGGTGCCACAACTGACACATTTTTCTCTTGGCTTCAGAACTTCTCCTGCACAGTGTCTGCCACTGACCTAGACACACAGCTCTTCAGCCCACCCCCCTCACCTTCTTTTTCCACTGCTCAAACACCTTATGTAATTGTGCCATGCAACACACACACCAGTCTGATACTCTGGGGATTAATAATGTTTTTAACCCAGTAGCACTGAATAATGAGTGAGGAATAAGGAATACCAATTCTTACTGCCAAAGGGTTTTTTTTAAAGGAATTATTAATATCCACCTTACTATTTCTTAAATAGCCATAACTGTGTGTTATAACCAAGAGACATTTCCAGTTATGTAATAAATGACAAGGGGAAACTAGATTTTATACAAATATGCATATACACCTACTAAAAGCTGTCTTAAAAGGTGTTCTCTCCCCATTCTATCACCAAACACTCTCTTCAAAGTCAGATCACACAAGATTCTTCCAGAAGCGGGTGCTTCCTGTGAGACACAGAAATCCATTATCTTATCCTGCTGATGTCATTATTTCCAATAAAAAGTAATTATGAGGGTATTGAGTTTCCTCCCTGTTTCTCAAAAATCACACCACAAACTTTCACATCAGTGAGCTGCAATTTGCCAGTTCACAGTAATTAACTTGAGTCATTTTGGAGTGTGGTACATCTAATGAAATGGGTTTATATTAAAACCTTAAAATTTGCATGGATCCAACACAGATTAGGTGAGGCAGGATGCTCCCAGTAAAACTCTGAGCAGCAGACGTGCTTCTGGCAGGCTCCAGAGGGACGTGCCCAGGGAGCTGGGTGACCAGGCTGCTGGGAGCTGACCCCACCCTCACCAGCAGGCAGAGGTGCCCTTGCACTGTGCTGCACCCAGCTCCTGGAGCCAGATGTGTTGTGTCACAGCAGATGTCAGCAGCATATGGGAGAAGGAAGGAGAAAATGATGATTTGAAAACGGCAAGGGTGAGCCAACAGATTTAATGCTCAAGTGTTGAGACACGTCTGCTGTAGGGCTCTGTCCTGATATATAGCTAATAATAAAAAAAAGATTATGCTAAAAAGAAAAAAGTCTGGAGTCTTTCAGCAGCAATTCAACCTGGCATTCATTGGATTTGTTCAGAGGATCTCAGCTTTGCTGCCCCTCCTGACGGAGCCCTGCAGTGAGTTCAATCCCTCCTGCACAGACGTGGCTCTCTGGATAACCCCACAGCTCCTGCCACGCTCCACAGGCCCAGTGCAGAGTGACCTGCAAGCAGCACAGTCCTCTGCTCAGCACAACATCCCATTTCCCCAGCAATTAAAAGTTGTTTATATTTCAAATGACGTGCAAGGCTCGAGATTGTCAGGCTTGATGTTACCTGAGTCTTGCACAAGATGCATCCCTGGTTAGCTCATTCTGCTGTAACTGCCATCTATTTATTTAAATTTCCAATCTGTTCTCTCTTCAGGGGATAATACAGAGCCTGGCAAAGAAGCAGCTTTTCAATTTTTCAAATTATATTTTGTAAAATGGAAAAGGGTAAGAGTGATTTTCCTGTGCTCAGGAAGAAACACCGTATTTAAAAGGAAAGTAAATTCCAGGGTACTGTACACAACTTGCAGATATTTATGTTCCCTTTGCTCTAAAATATTTTAAAAATAGATATTGAGATATAAAGAGATGCCTTTGTTAGATGGTGGAACTATTTACATCCCTACAGCAGGTAAGACAGATGTAGTATTTTGAAGGAGCTTATTAGCAAGAAGTGATTTCTGCAGATGACACCATTAGGTACAGATATGCTTGAATTAAGAAAATCATAATGTTGGAAATTCAGCTTTGAAAGGCAAATGCCATAAGCACACAGATAAAAATGTTTTGTTCCAATGCAGCTGACAGTGCAGCACTCCACTTCAGGATAAAGGTTCAGCCTGTCTCCAGTTGTGAGATGTTTTGGGTACCACTTTACCCAACCGTCTATAAAGCACCCAGGAAAACAGATGTCAGAGTATGCAAATTTCATCTTCAATATCTACTGACACATCTCACTGTGCAGGAATAATGCATCTGATTTAGGGCTGAGGAATGAAAATCTCAAAGCCATGCAAGAAACAAAATGCTGCAATGAAGCAGAAGACCAGAAGGTCACGTTTTTGTAAGGTAATAGCAGAAGACACAAAATTCTGCTGGTTTTGTCAGAGCAAAATCTCAGGGTTTATTCTCAAAGGCAATTCACATTTACACTTCCCTGTAAAAGCCTTTGCTTTCTCAGAACTCACATCTGTTAATTTATTGAGATATTTCCTCAAGGAGACACAGACTTTTACCTGAGGCAGGAGGATACTGAAAGAAAGCCAGAAGTGTTTTAAGCTGAGTTGTGCTCAGCTGTTACCTTATTCTATGGCAATTGGACAATGGTTACAGGAAACTATTCCCAGTGTTGTGACAAACTTTGGAATATCTGGATCAAAAAGGAGATTTGAAGAGTACCTCCTGAAAAAGGGAAATTTCACTTTATGGTTTTAAACAAATGACACCTATTTTTTATTTTCCTTTTCCCCTTAAAATCTACTTTAGTAGATTTAGTTGTTTACTTGAGTGGTTTGGAAGGTCAAAAAAAAACCCAAAAAAACCCAAACAAGCAAAAATAGCTTGTCATGCAAATGTAAATAGTGGTTTTTTTCTTACCAACCAGCTTGAAAATCTAAAATATGTGGTACAAACCTGAAAGCAATCAGCACAGCTCTCATGTGAGAGGGTACTCCTGTTCTGCTCCATGTTACCCATCTAGACTGAATGCTGGAGCTCATTTCACTCTGATGATCCAGGCTTGGATCTCTTCTGTGTTCCACATGCTGGACCCAGGAACAGTACAGGGTACTGTCCCATGGGAGTGTACAAAAACAGATTTAAATAAAATATTCTGTGACAAGTCCCCTTTCCAGTGGAGGAGATCTACTCTTTCAGGAACTATCATCTCCTTGGCTTCTCCTCCTTTTGGCTGTGACCAAGAGAGAACATCACTAGCAAATTATCAATGCTGGGTAGCTCAAAAAGTGCTTAATCCACGTGAGTCAGTGGTGTAGCCCTAGATTCTTATAGCTACAGGCTCAAATCCATGAGACCCACACCAAAGATCCTGGCAACACATCACTGCCATGTAGTGAAGAGTGGCAACAGCAAAGCACACCAGGTGATGGGCAGGACCAACACCACAGGCACCTGCAGGAAAGAGAAGTGAACACACTCCTGTCTGACAACACAACAGGTAGAGACAAACATGTCCAAACTGCCAGCAAGGGGAAAGTTATGAAGGATTTCACCTGCAGGACCCTGAAGACCTTAGAAAATGGAAAAAGGAGAAGGGAAAGTGGAAGAGAAAAGAAAGATAGCCATAAACCAGCCCTGTCTGCTCAGGCTGAAGTGGAAAAGGATAAAAAATTTGCCTGCTTCACAGTTCTATGGGCTTCTCTTATTTCTGCAAAAAACAAGTATCCAAAGCAAGTTCTTTGCAGATATGAAGGGTTTGGGATGGTCCAAAGAGAGCAGGGAATGGAGAGCAGGTGCTAAGCTCCCATGCTTTGGCAAGCATGTGCAGTGAGCTCCCAGCCCAGTCAGCAGCTACAGCACTCTGAGAAACCAGTTCTTCCTTTCCATGGAGCTCTACACCAGCACAGACCACCTGGCTGAGATTTTATAGCAAACCTTTGTTTCCAACTGCCATAAGAGATCCCCTGTGTCCTCTCCACTGTCCCACCCACTCTCCTCTGCAGCAGTCACTGCTGTACCAGGAGACTTCAGCGCACGAGAGGAACAGGCATGTGCTGACAGCCCTGGGGGCAGAGTTTCCAGCCAAGCCTGCTGCACAAAACCCATGATTTCTTTAAGTCTCATATTGCAGTTTGCAGAAGGTGAAAAAAAATATTGTCACTTCTCTTATAGACTCAATAAATATCTAACCCACAACAGGGGACTGGCTGATGAGCCCAGTTCATCTCTGCTTACTGTCAGACTTCCTTGCTGCCAGGAATTTCCAAGGTTATTCTGACAACAGAAGTTGCTTGGACTCAGACCAAGTTGTCTACATCTGTGATTGCCAGGCAGTGTCTCGGGATGACAGATTTTAGCTATTTTGGCTTGCTTTTCAGCTGGTGTTTCCTAGTGAAGTTCTGGAGGCATCACAGGAGCTGAAACCTGCACGCTGGGCACCTACAGCTCTGTCTCATGAGCTGGCAACAGAGCTCAGGAGCCTTTTGAAGTGGGTACCACAGGGAGGTCATGGCTTCCCTTAAAACAACTGCAAAACATCTGCTCAAAACCCAGTCTTTCAAGGTGAATCCTGCCAGGAGCAGATCTGTTTTGATTCTTCAGGATGAATCCTGCAGGCTTTGGGAGCAATGCAGATGTGGTGACAGGCAGAAATCTCAGCTATTGACCCTAAGTTACATATTTTATAAATATATATACACGTGTGTGTGTGTGTACATATATCTAACTTCTGTTACCTTCTCTGAACTCTACACTGAAATTGTGAATGTATGATGACACGACCTGCCCTTTGCCAGAATTGAAGAAGTTTCTTTAGTGTGGCTTTAATTCTGTTTTCAGGATGTCACAAAGGGCTCAATGTGGTGAACCCATGTTGCCCAAGAGAGGCCACAATGTTCCACCCCACTGCCTTATAGATATTGGCTATGATTTTTTAATCAATTAAAAAAATGAACTTGTTATTTTGCTTTCTTAATTTATTACATTTCATTCTGTGTATTTCTGAAAGATTATCTTTGTTTCCAGAGAAACAAGCAGGTACATGGTGTTGGTCTAGATCATGCTCAAAATATTTCTCTATTAAACTTCTGCATTGATGCCAAGCTCTGGCCAAATGCCCCTCAGAAGAATCTAAATGCTCGGAATAAGTTTTAATTAAGTATGAAAACCTGCCAGAATGAAAAGAAAAAACATTCTAAATACAGACCTCTTAAACATCTTGCAAACCCTACACTCAGTTGCCCCAAGCAATGGGTAGCCACACGGAAGAAATTGTCCAGACTTCTTGCATTTGCTGGCTTAGTTCAGGAAACCTCTAGGCCCTGCTACATAAGGAAAACTTCCCTATAAAAGATTAACTCCTAAAATATTCAACTGAAAACAGATTCTGGGAACAGATGGACCTAAAACCCTGTATTGTAGAGCCTCCAGAGGAGCTGGACTGGAAGCTAGGTAAGTATTAAAAATCCATATATTTGGGTCTCTTTCCTCCTTTTCTTCTGTTCTATCAATCCATTTGGATGATTTCACCAACCTCTCAGTTACACAGTGAAGTATTTAAGAGAGGAGTGTATGTGGTGAGAAAGCCAGCCAGGCAATCCACTGACAGCCTGATGTGACAGTGACAACAGTGACTGGAGCAGTACCCAGAGGGACAGCAGGGTGCACCTCTGCTCCTTTCTCCAAGGACACAACACTTTGCACTGCCATTTTTCAGCTTCCCAAAGGAGTTTCACAGTTAGAGCAGAGGCCAGTGTGCTGGCAGCTAGACAGCCTAAACCTCATCTGGGGAGTTCTGAAGAATCACAGTTTCTTGTGACCTGAGCCAGTGCTTGACCACCACATGGGGAAAGAATGCCAAGAACAATTAAATACTTAACGAAAAGATACAACACCAAGGGGTATGAAGAGTTGTTTGCTTTATATTTTTTTTTTTAATTTCTTTATCACAAATAATTTTATTTCTTTGCTTCTTACTTTCTAGGTTAACCACGACAGGGATCCTCAAGCTGCACTCTTGAAAGATGTTAACTTGGTAAGTGCATCTGGGAAAAACCAAGCAAGCAAAGCCATACCAAAGGTGCTGCCTTGCACTAGCACTTCTAACCCTAAAGAGGGAATCTCCTTCTGGATGGTGTGGGTCAGAGATGAGTTGCACCAATGCATCTGAGGGACACTTTAAACTGCAGCTCATGAGGGCAATTTAAATGCCAGGAATTGGGGCAGTGGCATGCATGTAACATAGGAACTTATTAGGCAAGGGATAAAGCTGTTGTAGGAATCAAGCCTTTCATGGGAAGGGTGTTTGGAACAGGCTGTGTTATTGTGAGAGCATTTCCAAGGTAGATGGTGGCAGCAACTGAAGAGGAAAACCCCACTGGAGTGTTCTGGAGGCTGTGTTTTAGCTGTGAAAGCAGATGCAGATGAGCAGATGAACACACTGCTAGCAGCTAGCTGGGTATCATCAGCACCCACATCCAGTCAAAGAGGGACAGGGGAGAGCTAACGGGGCAAGGAATGAAACACCTCGGAGAGAAATCAGCTCTCTGGCTCCTGCTTTCCAGGAATAACACACTGAGAAGTACCAAATGCTGCTTACCTTTCAGTTTCTCAGCCAGCAGAGCAGCCTCGTGCTCGGAGTAGTGCATGATGGCCGGGGGGGAGGGGGGGCGCAGTCTGTCCTCCTCCAGCTTGCGGCGGTGCCGTTCCTCCCTGGCCAGCATCCTCTGCTTGCACTCCCACTCATAAAAGTCATCTCTGGCCTGAGCAAAATCAACATGAAGGCGACCTGAATCCTTTTTGTCTGTGCTAGATCCTAATCTCATGCGGTAACCTGCAATCAACAAGCAGAACTAACTGTTGTAAGACTCCTTTGCTTCTTTTTTTCTCCTTCCCCTCTTCCCCCCCCAGTGCAGCTAAGTGAAAATGAACATTAACTGACCCCCACGTGTCTCTGCAGGATCCACTGACCACTGTGTTCTCACAGGAAGATACACTCTGTTCAGCATTGCCCATCCACGTTGTCCATGAGCTGAGCAGTCAACCCAAAGGCACAGAATCTACAATCCTCTTTAGAACTCTCCCAAAATATGTAATTTTCCAACTTCACACTCCCAGACTTCATTAGGGCAAAGGCCAGCTAAACAGAAAACAACTACTAAAAAAGGATCTGTTTTGGTCTGAATGTAGAGTCCTCCTTCCCCTGGTCCTGTTGAACTCAGGTACAGTCTGGTGCTTTTCTCCAGCCTGCCAAAGGAATTGGAAGTATGGAGAAAAGCTGAGTTGTATCAAAATCATACCCACAGATGAATGAGAAGATGGTGTTACAGCAGCTCCTGTGCCACAGAGGGTTGTGTCATAACTGCACTGATGCTAGAGCTCAAATTCTGAGGCTTTACAATTGCAAACACTACTTCACAATTCCCCACTGCAAATAGTCTGGCAGCAAATGTAAACCACCTACAAATCAACTGAGTTCTGCATCCTTTACAGTAATGTTTAAAGTGCAGGTGGATTTGTCAGGTATTTGCAAGATCCCTTTCAGAACAAATAATGAAACCTGTTGTGCCTGATCTTCACCAGTGTTCTATATAGTCACAATTTGGTCAGTGTATCAGCTGCTGAAGCCAGCAGATTCCAAAGGCTTTAAGTCAGAGGCACCACAGGATCCTGCTCCACACTAAAACCTCTGAGTGCTGTCAGAGGACAAGCCATGCCAAGGCTATAAAAGGAGCTTTCAGTGACCATACTGTGGAATAACATATGCTGGGCACCTGTCTTTGCTTGAGTTTTATTTCCAGGGCTGAAAGATACTCACAGAGCAGTTTCTCTGACTTTTAAAATGCCAATTCAGAGAAAGTGTGGGAAAACACTGCAGAGCTGCAAACAGATCCTTCAGACACAGGTAAAATCACTCAGCCTGCACAGGGCTAGCTCTAATTTCCCCATGCCAGCCCACTGCAGTAGCCCCAGCAGCAAAGCAGCCCAGCAGAGACTTCCCAGATCAGAGGATGCTGTGGAGATGAACTCTGGCATACAGGAGGCTCTGCAGAAACACACCCTGCTACAACCACTGCAGGAAGCTCCTGGTCCAAATATCAGGAAAAATGGGGGTTGCTGCTTTTGAACACCAGTCCAGGAGAACCCCCCCTTCAGTCTCACAGTTTGCATGTGATTTAAAGACCTTCAGCACGTCACCATCACAGTTAAACCTCAGTTTTGAACCCCCTCCAGGGACAGCAAGGGTCAGACTTGTGTGCCAGGTGAGGAGTATCTTTGCAAAACTGCATGGACAGGCATAGTCTGTTTTACTTCTGGAAAAACATCCTGCT
>NW_008595481.1:59989-70554 GCF_000691845.1 Merops nubicus
CTCCAGCACACAGGAGACAATAGCTCTGAAGACACTCAGTGCCCACAGATGTACTGATCCTTCCAAAAGAACCCAAACCTATCCTGATGCCTGTTGATTTGGCATTTTCCTGGAGTGGACTATCAGCTAAGCAGCCTGTCAGTGAGGAAGAAGTATGACTTTTGTTTTCCAGCAAGGAGCCCAAACCCAGATAAAAAACTTGAGCTACGTGTTTCAGAGGTCCTTCAAAGCCAGAAGGCAAGAAAAACTGCCATGGAATCTACCCAATCTGGTGTCCAGTGTTCACGAGGCTGGGGTGAAGTACAACTGAACATTGAAAGAGAGGCAAATGAGGGACTGGTGGTTATTTTGAAGCCCCCTTTATTTTGCTCTGCCTTCTCCTGCTCAGAGGAGCAGACACTATTTTTCTCTCCCAGAAGGCTCTCTGGGGTTGTATATGTAGCTCTGGTCACAAGTGATGTACAGATACACCACCTTCAGTGAGACATAAGAGAAGGAGAGTGTGGGTGACCTCTCTGAGCTGGGCTCTGAACTAATGAGGGGGTAATTAGGTGGTTTCATCCACAGAGGTGCAGGCATGAAGGGGTCAGCCAAAAGGGGTCAGGGGTGCAGCTACCCTGATAACTGTGACAAATGTTAACCCTCCCCCAGTTCCCACTGCCAGCTGCATTCCTCACACAGTGCCTGCTCTGTGCCAAAATGGCACTATCAGCAGTGTGAAAGGACACTGCCAGGGTGCCAGGCCTCCTGAACCTCAAATTACATCTCCCAGCTGGGCTGTACTTCCAGGGAAACACGAGCTCTCCTCTTCTCCCTGGCTGGCAGGAGCACACTGGGCATGGGCAGGGTGAGAAAAGCAGTACTGCAGGATGCAAGGCAATTGTGGACCTCAAGCTCCACTTAAACTGAATAAAGAACTAATGATAATGACTATACATCTGCAGGTGCCATGTGCACCAGCAAAACTGGGTTGTATCAAAGTGGCCCCTCACTTTTGAAGTAAATGGGGCTAATGGATAAAGAAACCCCAATGTTTAACAGTGTAGACTGCAGTTCAAAACCCCTTGTAGCAGTGGACAAATGGTTCCCTTTAGGTAACCAGTTTACATGCCTCCAAATTAACAGATTTATGAAATTTCTCATGAATCAAAAACCTGACAGCTTGTTTAAGTCTAAAGACTGAAGGTGGCCAACCATCCATCCAGCTTCCACCAGCACTGAAACACAGAATAACCTGCATCAGAGGGGACCTTGGATGTCACCTAGTCCAGCCCCCATCCCAAAGCAGGGGCAGCTTCCAAGCTGGGTGAGGTTGGTCAGGGCTTGGCACCTTCCCCTTACCAAAAGCAGCCAAGGACTCCTGCACAGCTCCTTGCACCCCCCAGACCAGCCCTGCAGACACAACGGGCCCAAGGCCTGGCCAGGAAGAGGATCCCTTGGTGGGTTAAAGGACAGCAGGACATGGAGCAAGGGGCACACGCCTGGCAGGTCCTGCTTTGTATTTGGGACCTTTGTCACCTGCCAGGCGTGGGGCAGCTGGGAGGTTTGCTCCTCTCCAGTATCCCCCCTCCTCACTGATGCTGGAGAGTGTCTGAATGTCTGAAAGAACCAGCTGCCATGGCCTCTCCTTCATGGATGGGTCATGAACTGCCCTCACAGACCCTCCTGCCCATCTCCTTGCTCAGCACTGCCAGGACAGTGCCAAATAAAACCCAAACACAGCATTTCCATATCACAGGTCTGGTCAAAACTCTGTGGGTTAGTTGACTTACCTTTGAGTGTTGCTACACTGGGGACCAGCCAGTGGCTGCTTTCTGACTGGGATCTAGATCAGAGTGTTGATGATGATCAGCAAGAACATAAAATAAAACCAGTATGTTGTACTAAGTGGAAACCCACAGGGGAAAATCCCAGCACAGCAAAAAGGCATACACAGGCTTTGGGGATATACAGAGGTGTGTCCCAGGCCACCTCCTGGCCCAGATCTTCCAGTCTGGGGCTAGGAATATTTGCAAGAGTCACTGAATTGTCAGACACAAGAGTTAAGTACACCCAGGTTGGAGAAGGAGCCTTCTCATGGGCTGGAATGTTGATTTTAGAAAATCTCCTCAGGAGATCAAAATGTAACTTTTGGGGTTAAATGAAAACCACCCTTCCTCAAGTCAACTTTTTTGTTATAGTCTTCTACCCCTATCCCAGCCTCCTTCTCTTATGTGTTTACTTGGGAATCAAAAGCAAAAAAAATCAGTGATTAAACTACTGGATGGGTTTTGTAATCACTCGTGCTGTTCTGAGGATAAGCACAGGATAAATGCAAAGTGTGATGAGATTAGATAGGATAGACAGATAAAACTGATTAGGTGGACAAAATTATCATTATAGCACAGCTATCAAAGGCATGACTTTCTCCTAATATATTATGCATAAAAGATTAGCCATAAATTGTTTGTGTGTCTCTTTTGTGTCTCACAGGGAAAAGAAAATCCCTTAACAATACACTTTACACCCACCATTCCAGAATACATTCTTTTGGAGAATGGAATAAAGACTGATTAAAAAACCCCAATATTTTGATAGAAATAAAACATTCCCCTGCCTAGCCCAAGACCTCCCTGCTCTGCAGTGGTGGGGGACACTCAGTGCTCCCTGCTTCACCTGCAGAGTTCAGCACTGGTGGTAAAAACCAGCAAACCTTGGCTACAGCCTGCCCTTGCTTGTCATCTTCCTCCCTGCCAGCTCCACTGGTTCCTTCCCTGGTGTGGGCAGTGACACTAAAGATGACACTTTAGAAGGAACTGGAAGAAGGAAGGATGGATCAGGAACTTGGAAATAAACTAGCAGAGCACTCAGGATGAGGAATGATGGGGAGGGGGATCTGTCACCTCCCTCTCTGCTTGCTCCCCTCGTTCTGAGTGTGCACTCTGGTGTGTTAAGGATGAGGACACACAGGGAATTTCCTGCCTCTGACCATCAAACCTGGTCCTCCAAGATTTAAGGTATATAAAATTAAAACAAAACTTAGAGGGAAGCAAAGGGTGCAGTCAGCTGCTGAGAGGCAGGAACCTCAGCCAGGCTGGCAGCCCCTGCACTCTGGAGTTGTTCTCTGCCACCTTTCTTGGCACTGTTTTATTTATCAGACACAGTGGCAGCAGCTCCTGCTGAGCCTGGCCTGTCCCTCCTCTGCACCCCCACTTGTGGAGCTGGGGACCCCTCCACAGAAGCTGGAACCCAGCAAAGGTGCTGCTGCTCCTTACCACTGAGCTGCCTGTGATCTGCCCCAACAACTGCAGCCCTATGGGAGTCATTTCAATAAAGAAATAAGCAGGAAGGATGGAAAATGGGAAGAGAGGATGAGGAGGAAAGGAGAAATTAAGTGAAAATAAGAAAAAAACGAGAAGAAAATAATGAGGGTGCAATGAAGACCTGGAAGAAACTTGAAAATACAGTAATATTTCAAAGAAATCTTTCTATAGGCCTCACAAAATGCACCATTTTCAGTAGCTTTTCAGGCTGATACTTAAAGCAAGCAGCCAAGCTAGGCAAAAACCCCACAACTACCACCCCAAACACAAAAACCTTTGTGAAACAAAGGATCTAGGCTTTTCCTGATCACATATTTCAAAAAGTTCAGATGTTTTCTTTTCTTTCTTTCTTTCTTTTTTTTTTTTTTTTAAATTTTAAGACGTAGTGGATGGTGATTTGAGGCACCACTTGTTTCTGGCTGTGTGAGCTTCTGATGGACACTGCCAGGACATTGAGGTTGTGTCCTCACTGCTGAACAGAAGATGGTCAGGGTGGGAGCTCTAACAAGGTTTTCCTAATCACGAGCTGCCTCACAGGCACCATTCTGGATGGTTCTAGTAGGTCCATTCGAGGTCACTCAGCACAGGATGGGTGCTGCCAGCCATCAGTGTCAGCTTATCCTGGCCAAGAAGTTGTCCCTGGCCCTTGTTTATCTAAGAATATGTTGCATGTGGGATGAAAGTGTTAACTACACTTGTGAGGCAAAGCAACACCTGTGGGTCCTCCCAGGACCCAGAGAGATGAACCCACCTGTGGAGACAAGTATGTCCAGTGGATGGGCTCCAGCTCAGACAGGTGGGGAAGGACTCAGTGACAAAGCCCATCCTCCTCTGAAGGAGCCTGTGACCCTAGGAGGGCACTGACAGGCACTGGAGCCTGACATGTTGTCAAGGGCTAGGTCTGGGCTGACCACTGGACAATAAAGAGATTCAGGAGAGTCACCAATAAAAGCAGAACTGTGATCTTCCATCATTTATCTCCTTTGACCTTTTAAACCTTTGCCCTGTGAGTCAGAGCCCCTTGCACGGCTGCCCCTGTGCTGGCAAATAAACCTGATTCTGGAACTTTACAGCCCAGTTCCTGTGACACTCCTGGAGGCAGCAGCCCTGGGCTGCAGGGGGGGCTCAGCACCCAGCCCATGTGGTGGCTGAATGCACACCAGCCCAAGGGCAGATTCACTCAGAGAGCACTGCAAATCTATAGAGACATGCCAGTGAAACCACCAGCCTAGCAGAGAACTGGCACTGCAAAGAGCAGCACCCCTGGCTAGTGCCCTCCTCTCCTTCCCCAGCCTGGGGGCTGAACCCCGAAACGTGTGTACTCCGAAACCCAGGCTGTCCTGCAGTGAATGTGGGGACCTGTTGCACTGCTGTGGGATGGCAGGAGATTGCTCCCAGGTGAGCAACATCCAAACTCACACAAGCCTTGGCAGGCACAGGAAAATACAGAACTGCCCCTTGCCACTCCAAGCGACAGCCACCGAGCTCAGGACAGACTTGCTGAGGTAAAAGCTAAGAAAAAAAGCAAACATTAGCATCACAAAACACAAATGAGAAGCAAGGCAAATCCATTAAAGAATGTGAAGTACCAGAAAGGTAAATGGCTTTATCAACCATGAACTCCTCTGCAAAACGAATGTGACAAAAATTCTTCTTGCTTTTCCGAATTGCTGTTATATCTCCACACTGCTCAAAGACTTCCTGAATAATGTCCTCCGTGGCGTTCTCTGGTAATCCTCCAACAAACACTGTTTTACACCCAGGAGGTCTCTCTCTTGTTGAAGGTGGTGGAAGATCTAAGTCAAAACAGAAATCACATTGGAACACAAAATTTGCCGTTTGATCCGTTTGCTCTGTTCATCCCCTCCTCAGTTCTGGGCAGCAACAGTAACTCCACGTAGCATGGAGGCAGCAGGAAGAAGCAAAACAGTGGAGTATGGGAGAGATTGTCCAAAACTGATGAATCTAAACCTTTTCAAGTTTAGGGTGGCGTTTCAGAGATTAATTGCTGTCACTGTGGCTTGTTCTCCAAGACAGGCAGTAAGGTCTAACAGGATCTTCCTTTCCCTGCACCGTCACACAGAAAGCAGGAATATTCTGTTCTGAAGCAGGGGAGCCTCTGCAGCTGCTGTGATCCTGGGCAGAGACCTCAGGCACTCCTGCAGCACACTCACAGCCTGAACGTCCCCACCCCTGGCTCACACCCACCACGTGCCACACGAGCCCCCCGCCAGCACACCCACACCCAGCACCCCCTGGGCACTGGGGCTGAGCACCCCTCCCTGCCCTCAGCATTATTCCATTGCTCTCTCCGAGTGAGGAGCAGAGTGGGGAGCCCAGGGCAGTGACAGCATGATGAAAAGGCTCTGCCTGTTATCTGCTCTGCCTTGCTGCCAGATAAGGGAGCGAGCGCCAGCCCAGGGGAGGGATAACCTCCCTGTTTACAAGTGCTCAGCAGGGGGGGGCTGGAACATGCTTTTGGTGGATATATAAATATATATTTATAATATATATAAAACTTAAATCAGAAAACCATTAAATTTCTGAAGGCTGTATAAAAAGATATACTCTGTCATAACACTTTGTTTAGATGCAGATCACAAGAGCATTCCTCTAAAAGTAATTCTCCAGGAAGGACTATGGTTGATATGGCTTCAGTTTTTGGCCCTTTAACGAAGTAAATGAGGTCACAACCTTAAAATATACATATATATACATATTCACACACAGCTGGATCCAACCCCAAGCTGGGCACGCTGCAAATCCAGAGCCTCAGACTGTCTGCTTAATTTTCCCTTTTGTCTTCACAGTGACAGTGAAAGCCACTGATCTCATGGCTCTGGAACTGAACTGCTGGGGCCAGCACACCCAAAATCAGGCTTTGTGCCTGAGCTGGTGGCTCAGTGGGAAGAGCTCTCCACTTGCACAAAGTCCCAGAAAGGGCAGGAGGAAGCCCAGTCCCAGCTCCCAAAGAGGAGAAGGACCTCATCTGCCAGGATGCCCCACCAGAAATGGCAGGAGAGGATGTCCACCCCCCTCCCCTCCCTCTCCCCAGGGAGGCACTGGAGCTGGCCAGCAGTGGAATGCAAGGAGCCACGTTCAGAGACACGAGCCCAGGCTGGACCCACCTCCCCGTGGGCTCCTGAGGAGGAGGATGGACACGACCAGCACTGTACAATAACTGTATTTTGTGACATTCTGATCCACAGGAAATACAGGTTTCTGCTATGAGATGTGTAGATCTTCAGGCTCTGTTAGCTTTAAGTAATTCTTTTTCATTGTGTTACACACTGTGTAGCTTTCTCCACCTGACCTTACAGGGTGAATTAGCATGCTCTGATACCACACCATGCTTCAACCCCAGAGCAGACCTTAGAAGGTCTCATATTTGCCTATGCTGTATTTAAACACCATCATTTTTATTACATAAAAAAATGTTTCATGCAATGTATTCAGGAAAACAACATTCTTCCATCAGATCCACTTACTTGGGTTGGGAGGGAAGAGTGTGCAGCTTTTGCAGTGGATTATTTCTTTGACTACAGGCACATCTGTTGGTGGTGGTGGTGGCACTAACCCCATGCCTGGTATCATTGGGTTAATTGGAGTGATTCCAGTCATCATGCTAAGGCTTGGATCAAAGCCTGGCACGCAGATTGAATCTGTAAATATATAACATAAAATCCTGGCTTATAAATCTTCAAACTCCTCGTTGGTACTTTCTCACACAGACAGTTTAGCTTCAGGCTCTTTTTTTTTTCCCCAAGCATCAATGTTAAGGAAAAGGGAAAAGGAAAAATGGGAAAGGGAAAAAGCAGAACAAGAGGGAGGAGAGGGAGAGGGAAAAGGAGAGGGAGAGCAATGTGCCTTTTCAGTGGAAAAAACAAGCTGTGCATAAAGAAGGAAATATTACATAATTTCAGATATTAATACGACCAAGTGAAACGCAGCACGCTGAAGTGGAAAAGCATGGGCTGTGAATATCTGCTATTATCTGGAATGCAATTTTCTGTTTCATAATGCCACTGTGGTGTTTATATTGCCTTCTGACCAGAGAGTACAAAGAATACAATTTAACATCAATATGCCCTCTCCATCTAATTGTCAGGCAGATTTATCACAACATGGCCTTCTCAAGTAAGTGACCTTGATTTATGAAGAGTACAGAGAAAGATCCATTCCTGGCTCTTTTACAGAAGTGTAGTCAGCCAAGGCTCCTAACCATTTTACACTGGAATAGAAAGTTTCAGCTGTGTTAAATAGGCTCTTTTTGAACCTTGGAATGAATCCTTTCTTGTCCTTTTATTTAATTGGATTAGTAGATCCTCTTCAATACATGCATTATTAAAATATACCACTACAGCCCCACAAAGCAAAAGGCATATTTGGCAAAGATTACTCTTTCTCCCTCCTGATCTCTTTGCCAAGACTTCCATACACATATTATTTAAAGCTGAAAGATTTACTGGGGAGCACCAGTACTGTAGCACCAAGATTTGTAATAAGCAGATGTTTCAGATGAACTGAGAGCCAACTTCTGAAATTTGCTTTCGTTAAAAAGAAGGCTTTGGGTTTCTTGAAGCATAATGAATAAAATATTTTGAGAGACTGATCTCTTTGTTGGCATAACGCTGCTGCTATTTGGCATCATCTATTATTTAAAAGAAGGCAGTTGCTTTGGTGTTCTACAGGTTTTCTGCTGAGTTTTCTGGCTAGCAACTGGAAACTATTTAATGATACATATAAACGTGGGGTTTGGTAGCTTGGAAGCTTGTTCATTTTGAAGAAGCAAAGAGGGAAACAACTACTTCTCCAGGATTGTTTATATATATTTAGGAAATTTGAGCTACCTTTGCTGCAAGGCAGCATGATCAATGGAATCTGACCAGAGAGATCTGTTTCTTCATCCTAAATCTGCTGCTGAGCAGCTATGGGACCCTGGGTCAGTCCTTGCTGTATCTTAATTTCTGCATCTACAAAGCAGGTACAATGACACTCGCTCACTGGGGAGGGTTAGCTCCCATTTTTATAGCACTTTGCAGGTGTAAAGCACTCTGTGGTGGCTGAAAATGAGCAGTGCTATTCCTGTGAAACATCCACAATCACCTTCTCTGGGAAAGACAACTGAGGACTGAGAACATCTACTCCAGTAGAGCTCAGCTCTGTCTTGGCCTCATGCTCACACTGACTGTGAGCCTTCAGCATCTTCAGGCAGTTCTGCAGAACAAGCTCAGCAAGCTCACAGCAAGCAAGGTTTTGCTTTAGGCTTATTGAAGACTAGTATTAATGAAAACTCATGATATTACATTACTTTTTTTTTTAATAAGTGGGCTTATGAAAAAGGATTTGCTCTGAGTGTGATGCTTTTTTCTCCAGTGTTGCTGTCTATGCATTGCTGTTCAGATTAAGCTTTGAAACTCCCAGCCTGTCATTTATTCCATGGGATACAGTGGTGGCTATATTAAATATTCATGGTTAGTGAATGCTGGGAGATAAGTTAGAGGTGAAGGGACAACATACAATTCAAAGAAGTCCTTAGGCTATGCTAATTTACTTGATCTCATTTTTACAAGTCAGGCTTCTGACAGCTCCAGCAGGTCATCCTGAGCAGCACTGTGCTGCTGGGGGTGAGTCCATCACCACTGCTCCCTGCTGAAGTGGCCCACAGAGATCCCCTGCACACAGAGCACAGCACCACCACAGCACTCCATGCACCGTGTCACTCAGGTCCCCTCCCAGAGTCACAGAAAACTGGCACTGGATCTTTCCAGACGATGGGGGAGGCATCTTGCCCACCCCTCTGGACTAGCTAGGATCAGCTGCAGTCCCAGCCAGTTATGAAATTGCACATTAAATCCAGTGGAGCAGGTGGAGATAGACAAGAAGATGGACAGAAGGCCACCCCCTCCTGTCCCATATGCTTCTCCCAGGCTCCATGTGACAGGCAAGGAAAAAAAGGTCACTTGCGACTGCAACTGCAAGTTGTATTTAACTATTGCTGCTCTCTTTCAGACAACTACCAGACCCATTCCAGCCTCTCTGCAGGCACAACGAACCAAAGCAACAGCAAACTGTGCCCAAGCTGCAGACACAGCCCCCCACCCAAAGCAAAGGGGGCAGGTCTCAACAGGGTGGAGTCTCCTGAACGTTCCTCTGGCAGTGGTGCAGATCCAGTGAAAACCCAAGCTGGGATGGCAAGAAGGAAACTCGTGTGCACAGCCACAGCAAACGTGGCACTCGGGGGAGCTGGGGGGCAGAGCCTTTAGGCTGCACACAAACCAAAGCAGGTTTGGGATCTAAGTGGAAGAAAATTATTTGCCACTAATTCCTGCCACGTCCCAAGAAAAGTGCCTTTGTAAGTAACTCTGCCTGTGCTCAATAAGCACAAGGCTTTGTCATCAGTTTCTTTTACAACTGGAATAAATCTGCAAGAACATGAGCAGAGTGCTGGGGGCCAACGTGCACAAAACATCCTTCGAGGTGTGCTGGGACTCCACGACCCCAGAAGGTGACTGTGCTGAGGCATACTGAAGAGACTCAGTCAATAATTCTTGAAATCCAATTCCACACCTTGCCAGCACTAACCCAAACCCCACAAAAGTCAACAGCCAGACTACCAAAGGCATGAACAGCTTTTACCCAGGACAAGGTTTACTTCCTCTGGCCTCTTGAAGAAGCTGCTGCAGTTTCCCAGTGGGTTAAGCTGAGAGTGAAACACTTCCATGCATCACAGGAGCACTGAGGGGATGCACAGGTACTGTTTGTACAGCCTACTGAAAATGAAAACAATTCTTTGAATACTGAAAACTATTCCTATGCATTTCAGTGATGGAAAATTCAGCTGGATTTCTCAACAGGGAAGATCTTGTTCAGCCCCTTAAGAGGTGGGTGGTGCTTGCATCTACAAGGAGGCTGAGGCATGACACCCTCAATTGCTGACAAACCATGAGGAGAACCTACAGATGTGATGTCCCAAGGAAATACTGCTCTGGACTCTGAGGTGCAGAGAAAAAGGGACTGATGAAGTCACTGGAAAGTCAATCAATTTGCCACATCTGTGCTAGGATCCAGAAAAATCCCAAGTTTAACTCTATTAATCCTACTGAGTGGCACTATAACAGAAGCTGGAGATGTCTCTCTTGTCTGGGGCCAGGGGATGCTCACCTGCCAGCAGCACCCCTGCAGCCTGCTCCACGTCCTGGCACACTGCCTGTCTGCAGCAGGACCTGACACCAGAGTCAGAGCTGGAGACAACTCCTGCTG
>NW_008595481.1:70576-84384 GCF_000691845.1 Merops nubicus
AAAGATACTGATGGAGTTATTCAGGATTACAAAAAAAATAGGATTCAACCCTGCCCACATGTTTTTTTTTTAATAGACCCATTTGGATATATGATTATTAAGATATTGTAGACATTAATATGTTACACTGAACAGAGATACATTAAATGTATATCTATGTATGTATATGTATGAACACAGATACATTAAATGTATGTGGTATGCACCTGAAGAATTAAACATGATTTTGTGCTCTCAGTGATCATAGATTATTTTTTAAAGGGCTCTATAGATATATTTATGCAGCTAAGTAAGGGTTTATGAACTCTTGGTTATATAAAAAACAGCCTGCCAGAAGAGAGAACTTTCACTTTTGAAAAATGTTAATAAATAGTTACTAAATGAAATAATTAAAAAGGAAGGTAATCAGGGGTGGTAAGAACTTTAAGAATGGAAAAGCACATGCTGGTTGAGTCTGTGTGGATATTGTACACAGGGCTGGAATATTCACACATTTGTACACCACAGAAAGTGAACTGAACATCAATATTTTCAAGTCCATGTTCTGCCTAAATGTGGCAAAATTAGTTCATTCCTGTTTCATCTAATAAGAAACTGGCATGGTGGAGAAAAATGAAAATGTCTAAAGAACAAATATCTGAAACTGGCAGTCAGAGAAGCAAGAAGAAAAATCTTCTGGAACACTTGGAGCAGTTTTTAAAGTTCCTTTTTCTTTCAGAGAGAGTACCAGATGAACAAAATGTTTCACATGAAATGTTTGGGTCTTGAAAAAACCAGAACAATAAAATTCCTTTAAGGGTAACTATATTGTAACACAGCATGTAGCATAAAACAATTGGGTTTATTAGTCCCCATTTTGGGAGTGCAACTTTGTCATCCATAAAAACAGCCCCACAGTTTTGGAGTGCATCCTCCTTTCCTTCTTTGGCAAAGGTTCCTGTCTGAATCACCTTCTTATTTTTGCCACATTATTGTTCTGTCCAAAGAGCCTGGATGGATACTCCTGCCAACTGTGCTTTTGAGGACTGCACTCCATCACTTCTGGTGTGACCACCACATCTCCACCAGCTCTCACCACAAGTTATATATATCTGCTCAGTTTTACTTTTAAAGGGTACAATCCCCTCTATGATTTTCAGCAGTAGCCCTTGGACATGTCCTTTGTTCTGCCTACAACTGCCAGTTCTGTCTGTGGCGTTTTATCCCAGCTGCCAAGTCACGTTTCTGTGGGATGGATAAAAACACCCGTGTGTGCAAACACAGGTCTGTTCGTGTGCCCCTGCTCCTGGGCAGGGAAAGGTTTCCACCACGGGCACGGGCTCAGACCTGCTGGTGGAACACAGAGATCTGAGTTCAAACCAGCTGATGAACATAAAGAACATTGACAGGGTCCCCATGGGCTGGAAGTGATAATTTTACACCTAAGAGAAAGTCTATTCTTTGCTAGTGTTGAAAGATTAAAAAAAATATTGATTCCAGGAGTGGAGTTGGCTGCCAAGAGGAACTGCAAGGATTAGGAGAGTCCAGGAAGCAGCTGGTAATAAAAGTAGTAAGATGCTTGTTAAACTTTGGTTTCTGCAGAGAAAAAAGAAAAAAAGGCTTCTGGAGCCCAGAGCTCTGACTGTCCCTTCAGCAGCAGCACTGCTGAGTGTGTTGAGGCTGAACAGAGAGAGGATTTCTACAAGTTGAGATTTAAGTTTTCCTGAAAAAGACAAATCTAGTACAGCATCTGCCTCCCTAAAATATATACACACACATATATGTGTAGGGATTACTGGGCAGTAGTAAAGAATGCAAATAGTATTTGTAGCCTACTGCTATACAAACAATAGTAAAGAACAGACATGAGCAGTGTCCCTCAGGGCAGTTTTGGGACTGGTCTTGTTTATTATCTTTATCAATGACCTGCATGGGGGGATCGAATGCACCCTCAGTAAATCTGCAGATGACATGAAATTCAGTGGGAATGCTGACCTGCCTGAGGGTAGGAAGGCTCTGCAAGGGATCTGGGCAGCCTGGAGCAATGGGAAAGGGGTTTCAGGAATCTTTTAGTGGAGGTGACTCAGCTGGTCACTACTATGGGGCTTTTCTCAATGTAATAATTATTATTGACTGGGAAAAAAGAAGACAGCAGTGGGAGTGGCAGCAAGGCACCAGATCACTGATGGCCCCAGGAGATGTGCCAATTTAATCTGCTGTTGCTCCAGCTGAAGAAGCCCAGTTGTGGAGCCACTGTCAGTCCTGATCCACTTCCTTGCCTGGTTTAGACCCCCTTAAACTTCTAGATGTCTTGGTTTCTAAAACAGATGCCAGAGTGTGGTAAACTGGTAAACTTCCAGACACATTCCAATAAACAAGGGCATGTGGAAAAATGTCTGACAGCTCTTCCATCTGACCAGCATAACCACTGCTACCCTGCCTCAGAGCAGGGACCATCTCACTATGGCTGGTAGCAGATGCCCAGGGCATCAGAATAAGAAATAAGCAGATAAAGAGCAAACTATTTTTAGCTTGTATCCATTCAGTGCTTACATATTGCCAGTGGAAGGGATCCCACCTAAACAATCCTTTCCAGAGGGCACCTATTCCACATGGCTTCATCTGTATCTTTCATAGAATCATAGAATCCAAGATCATCCAGTCCAACCATCAAGCCAACACTACTGAGTCCTCTGCTAAAACAGAATCAGAATCTTTGCACTCAATCCTGCTGTATGCCTATTTATATTTTGAATCCATTGGAACCTATCTATACCTCTGTGGGCCCTTTTAAAATCCTAAGAAGGCAACTTCATGGGCAGAGATGTCTTTGTAGGTGCTCACCTAACTCTGAATTGTTTAAGAGCTAAATATTACAGACATAGGCAGATGCCCTCAGACAGGTGCTGCACAAACCCAGGTGATGGAGCAGCACGTGGGCACAGGAGTGCTGCAGGAACAGGAGCCAGGCACACAGAGTCAGTGTCTGTGTGTGTGTGTGTGAGCACACGAGCACGTGTGCATGGGGACAAGTGAAAGGAGTGTCTGGAGGAGGGGCAGGACATCACCTCCTCCACTTCCAGCCTGCCCAGCTGTATTCTGTGAAATAGAGCCTGGACTGTAGCAAAAACCAGTCTCTAAGGGAATTTGGACAAAAATGGAGGGTAAGGGAGACTCCAGATGAAAGTTTCATTAATAATCAACCAAGTAATAATTTATATGAACTCTACACAGTCTGCCAGAGCCACTCCATAAACGAGGCCCTTGTAGCATCATCAAAACACTTCCCACTTGAAAACTGCTCCTGAGACCTATATCACTGACAAAGCTTCAGGACTGCATTATTGTGTCTTTGCTTCTTTGGAGCAAGCCCTGTGTGTGCACAGAGGAGGAGCTCACAGCAGCCAGTTCCAACACCAGACACTGCTCCTCAGAACTGGCTGTGCTGTAGCTGAGAACACTAAAGGAAAATCTGGCCTCCTTTTGATCCCTGCCCACAAAATCACAGGACAAACACTGTATTTAGAACAATATAGATGACAAAGACTAAATTAAAGAAAATCATCTTCTCTTTTTACAAGCAAATCATGGGGTGAATCGCTCCTGGCTCACCCATTATTCCTGCAGCACTTGGCACAACAGGACCCTTATCTCCTTCTGAGCTTCTAATGCAATGCAAATAACAGGAGAGGATAGCAAATAATAATGATACAACACAGTGTTACTGCTGTAGATGCCACTCTCCTCTGAAGACATAACTTCAGTGCTGTTGTGCAAAGAGGTCTAGTGTCACTGTAATGCTGCTTCTGTCACTCTTTCTGCCTACGGACAGCCATCAGTGCCAGTCTGACCTGAGGGGGTCCTGGACACCACCTACCTGTGGTGAATCTATTTAACATCCCCTTAGAACAGCTCTGCAAAGAAGCACCTGACAGGCAAGCCTGAGAATGAGCTGGAAAACTCAGGACTTGGTGCTGAGGGACTCTGATTAGGGTTTCTTAGTTTTTCACGGCTGACAGCTGCATGTGTAAGAAACTAAAGTCAAAAAGAAATCAACTCATCTCAGTCTCCATCCCCAATCAGCTGCTCTCCCACGTGTGAACCCCGCTGTCACTGCAGCTGAAATCTGTGGAGGTGAAAACTGAAAGGGTGAAAAAAGCAGAAAAATAGGAAAGGAGGAGAAAGATAAAGAGCTGTAAGAAGCAGGGAAGGAGTTGAAAGAAAGATCAGACAACAGTGTGGTCTGAGACCTGCCTGGGGGGTCTGTGCTCTGTCCACAGGCTGTCTGACCAGTGCCAGGACTTTGCAGCATTCACGAGTTTACAGCACCTCCCAATGCCCAAAGAGCTGATCTTCCCAGAGCCCCCACTGCTCCAGAGCCACCCCACACAGTGGGCACAACGGGCTTCTCCCACCCCTCCTCCCTAAATCACTCCCTCACAGGGTCAGTCCCAAGCCCACTGTGAAGAGAATCCCAAAACTGCAGACTCTGCATGCTGCCACCTGATGCCCAGGTGCTCTTGGAAAAATATAGGACTGGCCAAACCAGGCAGCCTCTCTAAGCTCACTCCTTTGGAAGCTGTTCAATCTTTTTTTCCTAATGAACCTCTTCTTAAAGTAGAACTTTACCATGTTCCTTGCAAATAAGATCACTTTTCACCTCAAAGCTCTGGAAGATGAGAAAGGACATAAATAAAACATGATTATACAGCCTAGGAACTGTTAATGGATTTTTCTTGGCTTGCTCTCTAGGAAAATGCTGTATTCTAGAAATCTGAGAGGCATTTGCATGTACACAGAAAGGAAAAAAAAAGGTTATTGAAAGATGTGAGCATCTAAGTAGATATAAATAAACACTGACAAGAAGCTGAAGAAATAGGAAAAAATTAAACTACCAAGCCAGGCTAATACTGAAATATAACCCTTGTAACAGATGAAAACCCCCAATGTGTAGAAGATGGTAAAATAACATCTTCTGGATATTAATGTGACCTCAGAGAAAATGAGGAGGGGGGAAATGAAATTCAGGCACTTCACTGAACATTTCCCACATTAAAACAAAAGGGACTAATTTCTCTCATGAATCATAAAAGAAGTTCTGGCTATTAAACCAGGGCCACTGTGTGGATCCTTGGAGCTGTGGAATGCATACAAACACTCTCCTTGCCTCGCCAGGGTCACAGCACTAACAGCAGCCTTGCCAGAACTGGAAAGAAGCTGTACAGTCCAGAAACGTGTCACCTGCACGGGCAAGTCCTTCCAGAAGCACCACAGACACTGGGCTCCCTCAGACCCACGGGGCCTGCTAGCCCAGAAACTGCCTCTGCCAGCAAACCCCGAATGGTGTGTCGTACCGGAGCAGGGCAACCCCAAAGTGAAGCCCCCACGTAGTGATCTCCAACACTCTGCAGCTCCCTGAGCCTCAGGAAGTTCTGTGTCTCCTTCAGGCTTATTTTTGGATTAAACTAGCCATGAGTTTTATTGCATGGGATGTATTTCTCTCGGTGTCATCACTGAAGATGACAGAAAGTTGTCCTGTGAAATCAGCTGGAAAATCTCTAGTGATGCTGTTTCAAACTTTTAAGCAAGTTATTCTACATGCATGCTTCTCCTTTAAATGCCTGAGCAAACAGCCATGAGAGAGACTCAAAATGTAACCTTAAATGATTGTTCCTGGTACTGTTTTCCTAGTTTCTTTCACTTTGAATCATTTAAATAGCAGGGTCCAAATTCCTAACACCATTGTATCTTTAACCCACAGAGTACTGGAAGGCAAGTAAGTGTACTAGATATAGTAAAGATTTTCTGTCTATAAATGAATGCAGTAAAAAAGTGCAGATATTTTGTATTCCCCTCTACTGGAACTGTTTGACCTCCATTGGGTTTATGGCAGTGACCTGTAGGACAATACCTGAATGTTCTGTGCCTGGGCAGAACACCTGTTGGATTTGATGAACTGCTGCGTAAGTAATAAAGTGCTACTTGGTGAATTAATAAACTGTTTATTGGTTAAGAATTAACCACAAATCCTATCTTGAGAAATACTATGCTACATAAAACATGATGGGAAAAGAAGCAGCGAGTAATATTCCTGAGTGTCTATAAAAAGAGCTGTCTTAATTAAACTCCAATGCACTATGACAAAGCCATTTTGTTAGATTTGGGCTCTAAAAGCCATCGAGCACCTCAGCAAACTGAAGACATTCCTATTTTAAATACAGAGTCTTAGTTACAACCCTTCAGGACCCAAAAAGCCATTCAGCTGCTGTAGAGAAGCAGATGTCTTTGCCAGGGGCAGGCTCAGGCCACGGGCAGTGTATCTCCATCCAAAACAGGACTTGGGAGTTCCATGGGGGCTCAGCCAGGTGTGGCCTGAGGACTGGGCAGCCACGTGGGGAGGAGGAGAGGGATCAGTGGGGGTGAGGGAGCTTGCACATAGACACAGATGACAAAAAAATTGCATAAAATCAGACACAAGTGACTTCAAGAATGAGTATTCTGTATTTAGTATGGGACAACAGTTGTATAAACCAGGAGAATGGGAAGGACCATCCAAAGTATGATTCCTTCTACATTCAAAAGAGGAAGAATGGCAAAAAAAAAAGACCATGGAACGGAGACATTGCTTAGGCAGCCACCTCTGCTCCAGCTTTATACAACCTACAACCACCTCAGCTTTGGACTATCTGCACCGTCTTCAGTTTTTAGGTAGATGCTTGCTAGAAGGGAGGGGAACAAAGTGTGCTAGACAAAAATAGAGTATGTTGCTTGTGAAACACTACATTGTTCTTATTCCATCCATTCTTACATCTGTGATTTGACCTGTGTTCTCAAACACAAACAAATAAACAGAAAAGGTTAGATAAGTATAACCTGTAAGCTCCCACACATTAGCATTGTCTTGATCTGCAGCTGGTAAGTTCATGTAATTCATGTAAGTTCCATGTAATACTGTGCCTGAGTTACAAGTATTTACAATGATAGTTTTTGAAATATTTTTCCATTAGCTAAGGCTTCCTTTGACCACCTCTCCCCTTCTCAAATTTCTCAGGGTTTGAAAACATCCTAATCCATTTGCTGCAATTCAAGATAATGTTTAAAATTCCCCTTTTCAACTACGAATCCAACTGACTGTTTTTAGATCTTGATCATATAAGCACCCTCAGCTCTCTGAAGTGCCTGTTTCAGTCAGTCAGGCTCAATGGTCAAATGGCCAGCAATGGTGGCAACTGGAGGACTCTTCAAGAGAAACCCCAAATGGGGCACCCCTAACTTCATAATGAAACAATTTCCCTTCTTCCTCACTCTGTGTGAGTACAGTAATTATTCCACTGACCAGTTCAGAGAAGGCTTGACATGAGCACAGTGTCAGGGGAGTGTGTGTCATGCCAAGGTAAACAAGGGTGGCCCCTGTGTCTGAGAGCTGCTGTTTCAGCCTTGCAGCAGACTTGGACACTTCTGCAGCCTTTGACATCTGGGTCACAACTGTAAAGTTTCCCAGCACAAGTAGGACAATTATAACATTATGACTTGAGTTTCCAGCTCATCTTCATCCGTTTTGCATCTCCCACAGAGCAGGAAACCCTTCTCTCCACCACTGGGCAGCTCCCTAGCACCAGGAAGGTCACTGGCAGCCAGAGGTGCCAGCAGCTGCTCTGCAGGCCTCCCTCCCCAGGGCCATGCTGGAGCCAGCAGCAGCAGAATGGTGTGGGCTAATAAACCTTGGTTTGGGCAAATAGCCCAAGGGCAGCCAGCTGGGATGTGTTAAACCATCCTGAGCTTCTTTTAAGTTACTCTGGGACCTGTGCAAGGCAGCACACAGAACTGGGTTACTGCTTTGGGCCCCCAGTGACTCCTTCCATCCCTCCTGTCTCCCCCAGCAAGGGGAAACCGATGCCTCAGGTAATAACAAACCAGCAGTGAGCACGTGGAGAACACCCTGCAAACACCAGCCAGCTGGGCCCTCAGCTAGCCCAGGCACAGCATTGCCTGAAGTCTTCAAGAAGAGAAATGAAAATAAGATGAACAAAATAAAACTTCCAAATCAAGTGGGAAAAAAAAATCTTCAATTTGTATAAAGCTCTTCTGTCTTATCAATGAGTTTACTATGACTTGGCTTTTACTTCCCAGCAAACACAAGCCTCTCATCAGGTTCTTCACCAAAAAAGGGACCAAAAAGATGAGAAATGCTTACAGGAGAAAGAACAGATCTCTCAAGAACACTTGCATCTCTATACCTCCAAAACAGCTTCAAACACAACCATCTCTTTTGGCTGTCCCTCAGCAAGCAATAAAAAAAGCATTATGTATTTCCTTAGAAAGTAGCAATCTTGATGATGTTCTTACATTGCCATATTTCATTATCTGGTTTAACAGGGAAAAGATCTTGTCTGAAAAGAAATCAGGAACCTTTATAAATGAACAGCAAACTCCAGGAAGCAGAGTGAGACACTGTGTGCACAAAATTAGTTCAGCTTGCATCCCCAACAGGAGCAACCCAGGCTTTGCTTCTCTTGTGCATCACACATTTTAATTTAGTTTATATTAGTGGTTCTGTGCAAAACTTGTAAGTTGGAGCTCTAGCTGCTAGGAAATTTCATCTGTAATTTCTGGCAGCCTGTGCTGAAGGTTCATCTGCTGAGATCTCAGAGCAGTGAAGGAGAGGGGCAGTGATTTCACACACACACCCCCCAGAACCAACCCCACCACTCAGAAATGAAATCAGCCTGTGGGGTCTCACAGTCTGTTATCAGAACACTCTACCTGTGGCTCTCTTTGACAGTGCTTTCAAAAAATATACAGGTTTATGAGCACCAAGAAGAGAAGAGACATTCATTTTAAAAAGTATCTTTTTTTTTTTTAAATTAAAGATAAAATCAAATTATGTTAGACAGGCTGTTTCAAATTATAATGATTCTTTACCCCATTTTTAGGAAAAATGCATTTCTTAGCAACATTTACAGGCTAGAAGATGTTATGCACATGAAGATGCTTCTCTAGGCTCAGCATGTCATTTCCACAGCAAGGCTTCTGTCAATAGTTTTATAATAAACCATTTTTTTTTCCAGAGTTTTGTAAGTCAACTATAAAAATACATTCCAGGATGAAAATGGGCAGAGTGCTGGTTCTCAATTCAAGGATACATGATAGTATTGTTCTTAATATGTTTTTAGCATCATTTTCCAATATGGAACAGAAACCTTAACTCAGACTTCCTTCACAGGCACCATTAAGCATTTTTTAATAGGTGTCAAACTACAATCTCTAGTTGTAGGGCAACATAAAAACAACTCACCAAGCTTCCACTATGCAGATGTGTTAGGGGAGAAGTCCTATCTGCCACTCAGTGCACAATAAACACAGCAGGATTGTGCTGTGCTCAAGAAACAGCCTGCAATTATTTAAGCTTGCAAAAAGATTTTGATAAAGTCCTTCCCAAGAGGCTGTGGAAGGAGAAACTGCAGGCATAAAATGAGAAGCAAAGTCCTGTCATGACTGATACAGATCAGAAGCTGGCCAAAGAGACAGGGAAACCACGAGAGGAACAAGCAAGCACCTCCCACCTGAGATGAGTGCTGTGATTGGAAGTAACCTGCTGATAATTGTCTTGTGAAGAGAGGGAGTAAAGTTACAGCAAAATCCACAGAAGACATACAATTGATTGCATGGGGAAAAAACCCATCCAGATGCATTTTTGGGAATCAAATAGAAGGCAGGCAGATGGGCAGAAGGATGTCAGTGCTAAAAAATCCCAGCTGAGACTCTGTGTAGAGGATGGGCTGAATGGCTCTGCAGCAAAGACCTGGCAGTGAGGAGCTGCATCAAAGGGCCCAGGGAAGCCAATTAAAGCTTAGCCTGGATAAGGGACAGGAGAAAAGTAGGGGAAAAATACTGCAAGGCTCAGAGAGAAGCCAGACTCTCACCTGCCATGCCATGTTCTGAACTAGCCACCCCACCCTCCCCAGGCAATATCAAAGCACAGCAAAAATAGGGCAATGAGCATCACCAGGAATTTTATGCAGTAGCTCACAGGAACCACTGCTGCAAACGCTTCAGACTGCTCACCTGGGAGCAGGGGCAGTGATGTGGGAGCATTACAAAGCTCATGAATTTTTACAGAGGGGGAAGTGGACAGGCTCTGTGGACTCTGCTCCATGACACAAAACTGGGAAGCGTTTAGTGAAATCAATAAAGAGGTTGTCAATGAAGAGCAGGTAGGTGGAAACAATTCTTAATTGCAACAAGCAATTACTCCCACGGAACTCTGCGTTACATAAAACTGAACTGAAGGAAGATCTTATCAGAATTAAAGTATAGATAAAGAAATGCACAGAGAGAAATACATAACAGACCTTGGACAACTGAAGTGTTCACAATCACACAACAGGAGGCAGGGCTGCTAGGGTCATTTATTATTGAAATCGCCTGACACTTCCTATTACAACACTCTGTTGTCAGTTGCTTTTAGTTTTGCCAATCATTAACAGTTTGGACTGAAATTTTACACGTCAAATACCTGCCTGAGGCTGAAATTCTCTGGAATATTCAAGTGCTGCACAAATGGAGCCAGAGAAAAGGACTTGATTTTTTTAATTTCACGTTAAAAAAATTGGTGCTCTGTCTGTTGCAGCCCCTCCAGACTTTGGAGGAAGGATGTAATAATTCAGAGGTGAAAAGCTTTCACACTGTAGCTGCAACATTGGCCGTTCTCTTCAAACTCTACCTGAAAATTCAGGCAAATTATGCCTTTGAATAAAATGATATTCACTCATACTCTGAAAAATAGATCTATTTTTGGCTTTAATAGCTGAAATCACAAAGGATTACATCTTCCATGAATGTGCTGGATTATGTTCGCACCTCTGCTCGGCAACCAAGGAAAGAGTTAAGGCAGAAAGATCTCAGCTATTGTCAGGGTTTGAAATGATTTGTTCCAGCTTTTTAAAACTCGAAACCTGAAGTTGCTTTTTCCTTCTGTCCTCTTTTTGCCTCCGTTCTGCAGAGTCTGCAGCGAGGATGAGTCTGACCTTGTGACACTTGCTGCGATCAGAGCGGTGAAATGAGAGCATTGTCTGAGCAGTTTGCTTCTCCTAAAAGCCTGTCAGGGCTGGGGCAGCTGCCTGGGCCTTGCCCCACATCTCCTGCCTGTGATTTTTCCATCAGCTGAACGTGGAGAGCAGCAGAGCCAGCGAGCAGATTCTCCCCAAGTTTCACTCTTCTTGTCTCTCTCCTCTTTTATGGGGAAAAAAATATATCTTTCATGCTGATCCTAGAAGAGGTTTGGAAAGTTCTGAAATTTCTACTTTTTCCCCCATGTTGGCCGTTTCATTGGAACATCTCCAGTCCACAGGAGTTTTGAAGGGACACAAACTTTTCAGAGCATAATCTGCAGTAGGACACACGATGACCAGGATGTGACTACTGCTCCCTGAGCCAGCTGCTGGCTCACCACTCAGCATGTTCCACCAGCGAGGCAGAAGCAGCGTTTTAAATGAGGAGCAGGCAGCTGGTGGCAGCTTCTTTCAGGTACCCCAGCACCAAAGAGAGAGCAGGTCAGAGCTGAGCATGTCACCCACCCCCCCGACCCTCCTCCCCGTCACCACGCTGCTCTGCAGCACAGGAAAGGGCTTTGGGGAGTGCTGTGGGAGAGGAGAGAAGGGTCAGTGACTGGCAGTGCCATCAGCTTGGCTGGCAGGGGAAGGATGGCTTAAAACCTGGCTGTGGCCCATGCAGCCAGGCTGGCTGGTTTCACTACAGTCAGAGATTTGGGTCCTTTTTGTCCCTCCACACCAGCTGAGCTGTTCAGCTCCGTGGGTCATGTTCTCAGCTGTGCTACAGCTGTATTTAGGGGAGCTTAGAGGAGAAGCTTTTAGCACCTGGGACTGCCACTGACTGCTTTGTCCTTCAGTTAGTGCTGAAGTGGCCTCAAGACAGTCTGGAGTTCTGTAGGGCCGTGGTACTTAGGGAGGGCTGCTGAGGGGCCACGGGCCCTGTCACCCTGCCCTGCACAACGCCAGCTCTCAGCCCCCTCTGCCACCTCAGCACATCTTCAGCCTGTCATATTTCAGGCAGCTTTATAGCTCCTTTGCACTGCTGAAATGGGAGAGAAGAACCAGGTTGGAAAGGTCCTTTCTAACACTGCTTTATGTACTTTAAGCCCAGCTGATAAATTTGCTGTTTGAAGAGGTTTGCGACCAGCTCCTTCGGTCCCTGGGTTCCAGCACTGGCAGGATTTATGTTCCACACTGGGCACTGTAGTTCCAGATATTTAAATTGAGAATGTACTCGTCCAGGCTTCACAGGAAAGTCTACTGCCTCAGACAGAATTACGGCCAGCATCTTTATGTTTTGTTGTCACTTGGGCATGCAACAGCTCCGTGCTGCCTTGTGTAATTCTCACAACAGTCAGGTTTCTCAGATTAAATGCCAGTCTCACATTATGAAACAGGTTATGTTCCTGAGAACTAAATCACAAAATAACTATGGTCTTAGGCCAGGAATTCATAAGTATTATTTTTGCACTCACCTCATCCACAGCATTTCCAGATTATAGGGTTTATGTTGCCATGAATACCCATGGTCACAGTACCCCTCAAAACAAGAATCAACGTCATTCTGAATCACAGAGATAGAGCCCATCTATCAAAAAAACACCCAACGTGGCAGAAGAAATGCAAAATCTTTCCCACTTTATCTGCCACTTTATAAATCTGACTGCACTTGTCTGAATCTTTTTCCCTAGGGCTTGTTAAATTTCAGCAGAACTCTCCTTCATGTTGTGAACTGAATATGAAAAAGCAAAGTGACCAAACTGAGGCTCAGCAAATCTAAAATGCATAGTAACACTGATTCAGAAGGGGAGCAAACCACAGCCTATTAGCATGATTTTCTAAGAAAAAGAATAGGGGTGGGAAGAAAAACAAAAAAAAAAAGTGCCTCTTCAGGAGACAAAGAAAGAATCTCATAAATCTTGAAAAGGAAAAAGAGGGATAAAAGACAGATGACTGATACAAGTGAAGATAAAAATGTAAACCACCCAGCAGCTCCTTCTCTGACGATCCCCTTTGAAGGCAGTCTGCTGCAGAGCAGAATACTCTAAAATAAATATTTTGGACCCCACTGCATCTCGTTCCCCCAGTGTGGCTGCACTGCTGCTAGCAGGGTGGTGCCAGGGGCCCAGGGGAGAGGGTGCAAACAGAAACCCTTATGGAATGAGCACTGTGAGAATGCTTTGCTGCAAGCACATTCCCCAAAGAGTGCCACACAAGTAAAAAGAATATTTAAATAACACTGGCCCTTGATCCCCCAAAAGCTGAGAGCACACTAATTCACCCTGAATTCCAAAACCCAGCCACAGTTTATAAAGTGTACTCAATCCCTGCGTTAGACTCTCTGGCATTTTCTTCCAGAGAACAGACCTCCAGATGTTGTTTTTATAGTTTATGTTAACTAAATGTATATGTTTAGTTAAACAGGCTTAAAAGTAAGAGCCACCTAAGAGAACAATGAGGAAATGCTTGACTTGATTTACGTACCAACTGCCAAGCCCTTGTTTATGAACAGCTGGCTGGGAAGGTGATTTGAAAAGTTTTTCTTTTAGTAAGTATCAGCACAGTGAGCTCTTTATTTACAGACAGCTCTAAGCTGTAAATGTAATTAGTGGAAAAATGGCAGCAGGGTGTACACCTAAAGTCACGTTCATCTTCTCCATGCACACAAAACATTCATTTCACAACGCTGCTAGCATGTCGTATGTAATAATTTGCAGCTTCTTAATTAACAAAATACACAAGAGACTGTGTTCAGAACCCAAAAGTTGCTTTCACTAC
>NW_008595481.1:84415-103372 GCF_000691845.1 Merops nubicus
GAGCACAAGGCTGCCTCTCACCCCAGCCCTTCAGTGAGCTCACGTGCCTGCCTGATGCCTCCTCTGCAGCCACCCTGGCCTGGGTTTGGAAGCCCAGCGTCCTCCTCCACCCCTGTCCCTGTCCCCTCTAGCTCTGCCACACAGGTCCAGCAGGGACTCCTGGGAAGGAGGAACCTCCCCCGTCCTCTGCCCACCTCCACCTGCTTCTTAGCACAGCTTCTGCAGTTTCCCATGGACACAACAGCTTGTGAGGGCCCAAACGCCACGGCAACATCCCTAATTCAAAGGCTGATACAACCTGAATCTACAAAGCCAGGCTGGTCCTAGGAAAATTCAATTTCTCTCTTTGCATTCCCCTGCTTTGTGACAACATGACAACCCTGAGATGACAGATTCCAGGAACCCTTTCTGTAATTCAGTTCTAGCTCTGAAGCAAAAGTCTACTTTTATCCTGGGTCTAATCTAATAAAGGGGAATGATGAGGGGTTTTTGTGAGGAATTGCTTTGTCCACCAAGAAACAAAGACACAGTTCTACTGTAGAAATTCACTTTCAGCTGAAAGGAAGATAACATCACTACAGATTCAGAGAGATTCACATCATCCACACCAAAACATCTCACCACGGCACCTCAGACAGGAGCCTTTCCACCTCCTCACCTGGCCCATGGCAAAGGCTGGAGGTTGTGTGGAGTGATTCAGCCCACCCACAGCAACCTCTGCATCCCCTGAAGGAGATTCCCATCTCTTCCCTGAAGCTAGGACAGAAACCTGCTCTCATCACACTTGTGTTGGCACTCACCTTGCACGTCCAGTAACAGGGAGGCACCACCTTGCACATACTTCCTTGCTGTAAAGAAACTAGTGGGAAATTACTGGAGTACCTCATTAAATCAACAACAACAACAAGGAATAAAATTTCAGTCTTGATGGAGAACTCACTGTGAACCAGAGAAGTGATTTAGAACAGCCTTGGTTTGGTTAAGTCCCACTAGAAAGAAGCTGTTCTATTTTTGAGTGGCCATGCATACAAGCAGCAGTCAAGACATTTACTGAGGAGATGTTCAAACAGGCTTAAAACATTGAAGAGTTTCATCACATGGAATCTTCACCATACCCATTGACTAGAAAACTGTTGCCAATGGGACAAGATGAAAAATGTGGCAGACTGAAATGGAAAGGTAGTCCAGTAATGAGGCAAAAGGGATTTAGGAGAGAGGCAGCAGAGGAAGAGCAGCTGGAGCTTTTTTTTTTAAAGACATTGTGGTTATAAAGTGATAAGAAAAATAAGTATGGAAGCAGCATATTTGTTTCAATTTCCAAAAGTATTTGACAAGTTTCCATAGGAGAGATTAATGACTAACAGACAGAGAACAAGAATAAAGAAATAAAAAAGTCTTCTGTGGATAAAAACTAGCCTAAATTGTTGTTTTTCCCTTAGAAGACGACTACCCCTCTGACACAAGAGATCTTTTCCTTACAGCCATGAATGGACCATTATCCTGTGGGTCTGGACTTGCAGGGCTGCTTTAAGAGTAATGCCACACATTAGTGACAGTATTGCTGCAGCTGTAAGGGTCTGAAGTCACAAGCAAGACAAGGTGTACAGGCCAGGACAGGCAGAAAACAGCAAAGAAGCCCATGTTCAGGTCTGAGATAGAAGCATTGAACTTCCAAGCTAAAAATAAGTAAGGAGCACATCCTTTAATTACCTGTATTAATGCAGGTAGACAAAAGCAGCTGCTGTTGGACACATGTAAAGGGAGGGAACAGAGGTGTGCAGCCTGCTCCTGGCCATGTGCAGCACTCACCTCCTTGCCCTTTGCACTCACAAACCTTGGTTTGTTATCAGCACCCAGCCCCTGAGGTCAGGGCAGCCGAGGGAGCCCAGGCATTAAATGAGAGGGTCAATTATATGTGATGGAAAAGACTTTGTTTGTTTGTTTTCTGGGTTTTCTAATCTAAAAGACAGATGAAGCCTGGTCTTTTAGGGTCAGATCCATTTTTCTTTATTTTACTAACACAAGGGAAAAGAAAACCTTACCAGCTCTTGTTCCTGCTGGCTCTGCAGACTGGTACAAGTGGAGGAGGAAAGCAGGTCCCATCCTGGTCTGTGTTACTGCTGGAGGGGCTCTCTCCATCCAACCCTGGCATCACTCCCTCCTCTTACGTTCATCTCTGGAACTCCAGAGGGGACAATCAAGGCTCCAACAACAATATTTGGCCAGCAACATTTTACTGTTGGATTTTACTGCTGCCAGAGCAAAACTAGGTTTGTTACCCTTTAAATCTCCACAGGAGCTTGCAGAGCAGGTAGCACTTGCAGACCTGTAAACTCTATTTATATGCAGCCATCAAGTAACATGGACTTCCCTGATATTTTCAATCTATAACACAACTGTAAAAGAAATCTATGACAGGTTGTCATCTTTTGATCATAAAAGCATGGTGAGCAATAAAGAAAGTCCTCTGGAGGGCTTCTTTACTTCATGCTTACTATATACATATGTGGATGAGGCATTAAATGCAAGGCTCAGAGGAAACAAATCTTGGAGGCACAACAATAACAGGTCATGTAATCAGGTCCAGTGAGATGAGGCTCTCATGGAGCGTGGCCCACAGAGGCCAGATGCCTTTCTGCATTGGAAAATGTGGAATAATGGATAAGGCAAACAGCCTAGGAAGTGCACCAAAACCTGAACTGGCTTTAAACTCTAACAAGAGAACATCAAGAAAATATCAGATGCACAGCTTGATGCCTGTTAGCAGTAAGAAGGGAGAATTCCAGTGCAGAGCAACAGAACATGCAGATGAGTGATAATGTTTCTGCCACACAATCCTTAGAATCGTGGGATCCCTCCACTCCTACCTGAGGTAGCTAAGAGACCTTCACCTCCATTAGTAGGTATCTGTTGCACTTCAGAGACTACATTCAAACTTACATCAATGGGTTGCTGATGGAAAACTGGGGATCAGGCAGAAGAGGGGGCAGGGAGGCAGCTGCCTGCTAAGGGAGCTGAGATAACAAAACCTTCCAGTGAGAACTCAGGGCTCAGGTCCCTGGCTGGAGAGCTGGAGGGATGGTTGGCTCTCGTGTCCCTGGTGAGATCAGCTGCTGAGGTAAAGCCCTGGAAGAGAGGGGGTCCCTTGGGAACACCAAATGGTGTGTATGAGTCATGAGCTATCAGCATCTTGTTTTCTTAGTGCTGCACCTTTACATCTCAGACACGTCTGTACATGTGTAGAGACACCTGTCACCCCATCAGCAGTGCTCAGGCAGCTTGTTACAGGGAAATATATCCTGGCATCCCTCATGGAAATGTGTGTGCCCTCCCAGGACCCACTGCTAGCAACCTCCTCTCACACACTCCAGCCCCCTGCCTTCACGGGGACAATCTTTGCTATGACAGTTACCTGTAAGACTGTTTCTGCAGAACAGGATGGTTTGAGCTTGCTTTCTCTGAGCTCCAGCTTCAATTCCACTCAGACAACAACAGAACTCAACAGAAATGGGGGCTGTTTGCTCTTTGAGAGGGAAAACATAGGACACATGTTCCAAACCATATTTAGATTTTAACCCTCAGAATTAACACCTTGAATTGCAGCCAAACATATTTCCAGTCTAGAGGCTGAAAGTCCTTCATCTTGGGAGTCAGTAAATCAGCCACGACAACCCTGAGCCAGCCATAGTTTATTATAAAATCAAGCTTGATTATCTACTTGAAGTAATTAGGCAGACCAGAACAAAAGGACACAAAGTTAAAAGGCAACATATGCAGGAAGAACTGGAAGAGGTATTTTACTTTACACAGGCTGAAGAGCAAGAATGAACTTGAGATTTTTTCATATACTGAATTCTGGCTAATATCATAAAGTGACCCCACAGTATTTACAATAAGCAATTTATTAAATCAGCTACCCCACGAGCTGCAGATTCCAATGCCCTGCTACCTGCACACAGTCCTGAAATCCAGGTGCAGCACCTGAGCTCCCTCCCCTCACAACCCATGACCCTCCTCTAAGTCCCTAAGGGTTTAAAAAAAGCATTAAAAGCACAGTGAAGGAAAATTAAAAAAAGGGATGCTACAACATTTATAACACCAAAGGAGAGCAGCACTATGTTTGGCTGTAAACACACTAAATATCAGGGAATGAAAAGAAAATAAAGTCTAGTCACTTCTGTCTTTCCTGTCCTCTTGATTTCAGTGAGTTTACTGTAATTTTTAAGGAATATTTCACATATGGAACTGGCTATTGCAGCAGATACAGTTGTAGAACATTCTGCAGTCTCTCACATACACTCCTACAAAGCATGCTCGAGGTGCCAAAATTTTTATCAAAGGGCCCCAGAAAAGGTTTCCATGATTATTTCTGGAAAGGGCTCAGTCACACAAGGCCAAGTACAGATCATGTCCTGAAACAGAAGGTTTCCAATAGAAAGGTTAAAAAGATTTGAAAGGTACAGCTCAAAATTGGGTAAAACCTTGACATTGCAGTTGATCTTGATATTCCACATTTATTCCTAGTGAAATGAACCCTTTGAAACACAACTGTATCAGGGGGAAGAAAAAGAGTTGGAGAAGCATTAGCTGACCCTCTCCACCCACTGCAGTTTAAACCACTGCTCGTGCTGCCAGATCTTCACCAGAACAAGGTGCCAGTAGCACACCTGCACCTTCTGCCATGGTGCTGTCTCCTCTAAGCACCAGCCAAGCTCTTCCACTTGGCTTTTCCCAATCCTTCCCAAAGAATCTCAGCAGCACAGTCGGAGAGCAAGAGCAGATGGGAACTCTCTGCCTGTTTCTAACGTGCACAATACCTGCCCTGCTCTCCAGTGCCCGACTCAGAATACCAGATAAAAAGAGTTAAAGTGCTTGGAGACTTAGCACAGGTTACTGCTCTGCCAAGAGACCCATAAAAAAGCTGCACAGCAGGCAGGCAGCTCCATCAGCACTGCTGCTTCTCATGCCAATCAGTATTACCCCATTGTTTCCATGCAGTCCCTCACCTGCCTGGTTTATCTGAGTGAAAGAAAACAGAGCATGTGCAGTTTGGGCCAGGGCTGACTCTTAAGTGTTCAGGGAGTGTTTAACTCACTGGAACTCTCTATCTCTATCCTTTCCTGAATAGAAATAACAAATAATTACTAAATAATGTAGGCATTGTGGTCAGGAGGAGGAGATTATTTATAAGGGAAAATCAGCTCGGGTCAAGAGAACCATTTTTTAAGGAAAAAAAAAAATGAATCTGAATAAGAAATGTGCAGACCCAGGGAAGGCAGATAAAGTTGTCCTTGTTAAACTTCTGAAGCCACAGTAACAGAATATCTTTACTATTTAGGCAGAACACAATCTAAATCCATGCTGCAGAGTATCAGAGCATGTTGTATGTATTAAGTTTAATTATCTTTTACCTCCACACCCACTAACAGAGCTACTCCAGTGACCAGCTGCTTCCCATTAGAAACACCACTCAGAGCTGGTGATGTCACACACACAATTTGTCATCATCTGAGCATGGGAAGGTGCAGTAAATCCACTGTTTATCTGACCAAAGTCAACATTAGCAAAGGATTATGTTACAAGCTCCCTCTCCTGCCCAGGGACCAGGCTCACTGAAGCCCAACTTCCCTCTCAGTGCAGACCATCAAAAGCCATCATCCCACACTGCTCATCTCTGCTGATATTCCACAGACAGACCCCTGCAGTGACTTGGACATGCACCTTTAGGCACCCTGTGAGACCTAATTCTCATAGATTAAGCAAAGGGCACTTGAAGGACAGCTGGCAAGAGGATAGAAAACCATTCTTCTGCCCTTCAAACCAAGGCAAAATGGAAGACTAGCTTCTCTTGCTTGTTCTCCAAGGGCCAAGCATCAACCCAGCCCATGCACACAGAGAGACAGCCTGACTAGGGAAGGGAAAAAACCCAACTTTATAGCCCTTGATCTGGGATGGCTGCCTGGGAGCATGCCAGGTTTCCCCTCCCAGGGAAGTCCCATCTGTGACACCTTGATCACTGTGCTCTCCTGCAAGCACACTGAATGGACAAGAGTTAACAGCCAGTCCTCCTGGGACTGCTGTGCCCACCTCCTGCCCCCCACACAGCCCATAAACAGCTTTGGCTTCAGGCCTTCAGGTACCATTGATTCTATGATCATCACCTTCACCTTGCCACCTAGATACCTTGCCTGTGCAGCAGGTCACCCTCACACAGCCTGCCTTTAACAAGCTTCTTTTCCCATAAAAACACATCACCTGGTATTCATACCTTGTCTTTGACAGTTCAAAAGGTCACTTTACTCTCTCTCTTTATTCCTACCCACAATAACTCTATTTTTCCCTCCAGCAAGGTGTACATCACACAGGGGTTACACTGGACTCCCCGTGTTGGTCAGGGCAGCTGGTGTCCTGGGATGAGGAGTGCTGTGTGGATGGGAGTGCTGCAGACAGGCTGAGCTCCAGCAGGAGCGACCAGCCCGTAGCAAATGGTTCCCAACAGCCTCTTGGCTTACTTCATGCAGTGGGATGCTCATAATTACTCATGGGCTTTCTTGTCTACAATAAATAAACACACAGAAAATAGTGGGGATGGAGCCTTTCCAAAGGGAGAGAAAAGATGGGGAAAACTTCAGCAAAAGTAAAATATTTCCTGATTTTACTTCACTGTAACTTCAAATAAAAACATCCCAGAGCTTCCCTGGTATAATTACCAACAGCCAGGAATTAAAACAAAAAAAGAAACCCAAAAGAAAAGGCCAAACCAGGCAAACAATGTGGCTCACATAACAAATTCACTCCAGTGTTTTGAGACATTTAAGAAGACAACCCATACAACAGAAGCTTTGGCACTGAGTAATTCCCTCCATGTGCCCCTGCTCACCTCTGAGCCTTGTTTCTTTGGGGCACTCAGCCCCTCATGTCACAGTAAGCAGCACTATTTTTCTTCAAGCACCAAGCAGATTTTAACCATTATCTTCATCCTTGGCCTCAATTAAGGTCTAATCTAGAGGAGGTACTTGAATGACCTAAGAGGGACACTCGACACTGAGTAGTGTGTAAAAGGCTCTTAGAGATCCTGCCACGTTTCTTCTGGCCCTGAGTCTCTCTCTCCTTTTTCTGCTGTGACCTGCCTGGGTATGTTCCCAGCACTTTAATGTCCCCTGGTGTGAAGTCTCCTTGAGCAGCACTCCCAGGACAGAGAGTGTGATTAACTCTGCAGGTGCTGCTCAGCTCAGTGACAAAACCTGCCTGTTACACTCACACATAACACTTCTCCTGAGATGCTCCCAGTGGCTCCACGTATTTGGATTCCCACACTCCTTACTCTCTGTCACTCTTGCTGCTCTCCTGTGCCTTGTTAATGAAAACACAGAGTTTTATCTGGGTACAGGGCTGATTCTAGTCCTTTAGAGTATGTTTCATACCTCTTTAAAACAGTCTGATCAGTCATTCAGATAATTTAATTGGTGAACCCTCTTGATGAAAATGCAATGTTTCTGTAGTGAGGATTAAGAAAGTAAAGTAGAAAGGAACTAGAATAAAATTAGGAAAATGATATTATTTTCTTCAGAGCATGCCTTACTACCTTTCTTTTGCTCCACAGGCTGGCTTGTTAGTGAAAATGCTTAAAACAGGTTGGGAAACTGTAGCAGTGGAAAAGATGCCTTCTGGAGATACCTTGTGACCTTAAGGGGTTTGCAAAACCTGTGGAAGACTCTGCAGACTCTATTAAGACTATTTATGTATTTTTTCACTGCCAGATGTGAAGGCCATGCAGAGTGTTGGGTAGACATGCTGTACACGACCACACCACTGGGCTGCTGAACTCTTCCAGTGGCTACTTGTGCTCTGCAGCTCACAGGGGCAGTGGGATAAGAGCGTGTGGAGCACCCTCACCAGCTGCCTTCTGCAGCTCAAAGACAACATCAGGAGCAGGCTGCACTTCAGTCACAAATGATTGCACCTGCTCAAGCAGCTTTTCCTAAAAAAAAAAGTGACTCTCTTCAGGTCACAATGCAAGCAGCTCACTTGGAAACTGTTGTGGCTAGACCCTCTGAACAATTAAGAGAAGCTCAGTATTAATTACAGGGAAGCACGCTGTGTTTCGTTAGGCGTGTCCTGGACAATTCCAGCTCTGTGCTCCTTGGCACAGTGGTTCAGGGGCTGGGCAATGAGGGGCAGGAGAAGGGAGCTTTGGTAGGTAAGAGGACAGCAAGGTGGGCAGATGGGCATGGTGGCTCCACACCTCCAGGGGGAGGGCACAGGAGAGGTGTTCACATGAGAGCTGTCTGCAGAGCTGTCTGCCCAGCTGGCTTCTTAAAGCCTTCAGAACTGCCTAATATTTCTTTTTCTAGTCTTTCTTTGGGCAACTGATGAATATAATCAAATATACCTTGATTTCCTACTTTATTTGGTTTTTCTTTGTTACCATCACAGAAATAGTCCAGAACCAGCACAAGGGGGGATTATGTTTCCTGTTTAGGCAGCACATGATGACCTGCAGTTGGCAGTAACTCATACAGTGTGCTTCATCTGTTTCATGGCAGAAAGACACTGAAGCTTAAAGGACTTTTCTATAGCCAAGGCAGTCATGAGGGAGTTCTGAAGTCTCAACCCATCCTTGATTTCTCTCCATCCCAGATCTTTTCCTCTCCATAGGAATCAGTGACCTCTTGAGATACTGGAGAGAGGAAAAGGAAAAGCCCCCATGCTAGTCCTCCCTCGATATGCCCATCACATGGAAAAGTGCTTGAGACTAACTGGGACCTGAACACAGTGACTGCCTGTAGTTACAATCCTCACTCTGAAGAAAGAGAGAGTTTGGATATGGCATCTCCAAGGACTTGGACGTCTTCAGCTAATAAAATTCTGGGAGGGATATTTAACCTTGTGTCTTGGAATTTAGGAGTCCCTAGACCAAAATTTCCCCAATTTTTCTGTTCACAGAAGTCAGTCTGGGGTTGCAGTTTCAGGATTGCAGCCGGTTATTGTCGTGGGTGCTGCTTCTGAAATGTGAGGTTTTGCTGAATTATGATTTGATTTGGAAATACAACCTCTAGTTTGGGGAACCCTGTTCTATATATTAATGCTGGAGAGGTGAGCCCATCAGAGGGAGAAGCACTTTAGCACTGATTTCCCTTGTACATCTCTCCCTGTGAAGTATCTGATGCTCAACACTGTCAAGAGCACAATCGTAAGCGAGATTGACCTGATTGGAACTGACAGCTCCTATGTTCCACTGAAATCAGGTCAAAAGACAAGTGTGTGGGGAAAGCAAAGACAAATGGAAAACCAGAGAGGTTGATGTAAGTGTCTAATATTTCACAACCTCCAGTATCTAAAAAATACATGCCTGAGGCCACAGAAATGGTGTGTGCTTTTTCTGTACCTTTTGGTAAGCAAGATGTTAGGCTTCAAAGCTCCCTAGTCTCTGATTTTACCAGCATTTCTTACAACTGGTCAAAGTCTAACTTTAGCAAAAACAAGACTGGAGGCCACTCAAAATTTTAATAACTTGAGCCTAAGCCATATTGGCCAGACCCTCATGGAAAAGTGTGCCTCAGTTATGCTCTAAGTAGGTAGCAGGCATCAGTTTTCAGGCATCCCCTTGACTTCTAGACACATCTATCACTTCCATTTTAGAGTCTTCCCTTGTGGTTTCTTATTTTTCACTGCAAGAGCACAAATTTTGTCACAGGGCATGAGCTGAACCCAGTCTAAAAGAATTCCTCCTTATGTACCACTGTACATTTGTAGCAGGGAGCTTTTTGACATGCCCCATTTTTGTCTCACAAATGTTCAGGTCACCTGAGTCATTTCAGAGGAAAGCATCTCAAGATTGCTTCATGTTTTTCAGGGCAATGGTTCTTTAGTGAAAAGAGAACCAAACTGAACCTCAGAAGTAAATAGTTTTTGTGGCAAGACGTCTTCCTTCAGAGAACAGGTGACCTGATGCCATTTGCTGAAACAAATCAAAGCCTAAGAACACGAAATTCAGCAATGACAAAATTTCCTTTAAAAAGTACAATGCAAAAGCAAAATAAAACATTCTCAGTTGGCCCGAGGTCACTGAGTTTTCCTGCTAGTCCAAAAACGCAGCAAACCAGCAGTGTTGAGTATATGCCAAGTGCACAAGAGGGCTCAGCTCTCAGAAGGGGTACAGACTATCCCTCCTCTCTCACCTGCTCATTCTTCCCAAAATCTCAAAGCAGAGAAAACAGCAATTTTCAGGCCTGTATAATTCAAGAACAATTTAGCAGATTTTTTTTCCAACCTTTCCAGATTTCTGTTTTCCTCTGGGCTCAGACCAACTGTTAGAAATTTCAGTCCAAAAGGGTATTTTTGGGGAAAAATATACCCTGCAGAAAGGGGAGGTTTAGAGTGAACATGCTTTTCAGCCATCACTATTCCACATTGATCTTTAATGCTTTAACCAATGCATTATTAAACTCCAGTTTGTTGTATTAATTATGTATAGATATAATGTATGAATGCATATATAAGTGTAGAGGTAACACAGTAGCCAAATATTATGGGAAAAGGTGAGCATTCTGAGCTACAATAAGCATAAGCAAAATGTATGTGGAAACAGAGGAGTTATTATCCAGCTATTAACAAGAATCCATCCTTACAAAGGAAAGGCTCTGACATTTGCCCAGATCAAAAATCCAATTTTACAGCACTGGGAGATAAGGAATTAAATAGAGTGCAGATATCATCTAAACTGGTATTAAAAGGTTAGCAGTGCTTAAAATTGATTAGTTACCAAGACCAGAGAGCCTACATCACAGGCTGTGGGAGGAATATTGGCCAGATGTTGCAGGAGCTTTAGCTGCCATTCTAACAAACTCTCAGGCTAGGCAAGAGCTTCACAGATTGCAAAGTGGGGAGCATAACCCTGTTACAAGGCAGGCAACCCAGCATGGTTCCCAGCAGCAAAGTTAACAGTTCAGAAAAAAACAACCATCAAAAACCTTTAAAGAGACTTGGTAGAACACACAGGCTCCATACCTGAGGGAACAAAACCCCGTGGTTTAGGCAGTAGGAACTGTTGGTTTGGGGAAGGAAAGACTGTGAATGGGTAAGTCCTTTGGAAACTGAAAGGTGAGAGAATGAAGAGACACATGAGGATAGAGGTGACTACCATACACCACATTTCAGACTGTGGCAGGTTATGTGAAGATATCCAGGAAAGATCACCCTCTTTCCAAGAGTTTCTAAACCAAACTGTCAATTTAAACCACTTACTGCCTTCTTAGCTGTTGAAAAGGTGGGAAAAAAAGAATAAAATGAAATTTGAAAGATAGACAAAGCCAGCACTGGGACATGGGTGTCTCATTTTCATCTCTGAGAAATGTCACAGATGACAGCAGCAAACGCAGCACGTGCTGCTGACAAAGATGGATTCATTACTAGGATTAATAGCAAAAAAAAAGGCAAAAAGTCAGCAAGGGCTGAAGGCTACTTAGACATTGGGCTGAGCAGGGTGATACAAACTCTCATTGAATGCAGATACAGTAAACATATTATTGCAAATCAGTCTGTGAGTCTTTTCGTGTGGTTTTGCCATGAAGAAAATGTGGCAAAAACTTATGAATCCTAAGGAAATATAATCAATTTTCAAAGCCCTTATTAAACTTGAAAATACAGGTGAGTCTCAAAGAAAGGGAAGCAAAAGGAAAGACAAGAAGAGATTCTGCACCCGCAGAGAAATCCAGCAGCACTTCAGTAATTAATATTTATTACTTATGGCACCTTTCATACACTGGAAATGCTGAACAAATATCAGCTGACCCGTACAGTGCTCCTACAATACCTGAGACACAATCATTCTGGAAACTCTAGCAGGGAGCTGGCAATGAAATAAAGCCCTGGAGATGCTCCCTTGTGGGGATGAGGCTGCTGTGTAGGGACTGCACAGCACACCTGAGGCCACCACCTACACAAAAACTGGAGAGACAGCAAGAGGGGATGACAAAGAGGTGGGCAAACCTCCAGGGGATGTGTAACTGAGATGATTACAAATGAAAGCAGCAGAAGCTGACTCTGACATGTGGCTCTTTTCAGGTTTGGAGGGAATCCCACTGAAGTTGAGCACAGCACCTGCAGGCAGAGCCCCCCCAGGAAACACAAAAAGCTGTTTCTCCACCAGCACACAGCATCTTGTACCATCCTGAGTGGGCAGGGACCCAGGGCACCCACCCAGTCCAACTCCTCACTCCATGCAGGACAAGTAAAATCAGATGTTGAAGAGCATCATCCACATGCTTCTGGAACACCAGCAGGCCCTGGGCCATGATCACTTCCTAAGGAGCCTGTCTGAGTGCCTGAGCACCTCACAGCAGAGAACTGTTTTCCTAAAGACCAAATGAACATCCCATGATACAGCTCTAAAGCCACTTCCTTCTGTCCTACAACTGGACACCAGAGAGGAGATCAGCACTGTGCTCTCCACCCCCTCACCAGGAAGCTGCAGACAGCAGGGAGGTCTCTTCTCTGAGCTGAGCACACCCTCAGCTGCTCTTCTCAAGCCTTTCCTCCAGTCCCTTCACGACCATTCCTGCCTCCCTTTGGACACACTCTAATATTTTCATAATTCTCTATTCTAATATTTTCACATCCTTCTCATGTTGTGGACCCCAAAAATACACCCAGCAGTCAAGGTGAGGCTGCCCCAACGCTGAGCAGTGCAGGACAACCACTTCTTTTGACCCATCAGCTGCACTGCACTTCATGCACTCCAGACTGACCCACCAGGACACATCATTGACTCTCACTGAGCTTCCCATCAACCACAAACCCTAGATCCTTTCTGCAGGGCTGCACTCCAGCCTTCTGTCCTCCAGTTTCTTGACCATCCACAGGATTACATCACCCCAGGCTCAAAATCCAGCATTTGTCCTTGTTCAATGTGATATGGCTGGTGATTGCCCAGGGCTCTAATCTATTCAGATCTCTCTGTTAGGACTCTCTACCCTCAAAGGAATCCACAGCTCCTCCTAATTTAACACCAGCAAACTTGGTGTGGACTCCACTCCTGCATCCAGGTCACTGATCAAACCAGTGAGGAGAGCTGACTCCCCAGGAGTGGATGGCTTTGCTTGTTCCTTTTAATTGGTAGCATGGGGTGAAAGCCAGAGACCAAGAATCAGTGCAAGGCCCCCACCAGCTAAACTCTCTGCTTGAGACTGATTCATGCTAAACCAGATTTCCTGCAGCTTAGTTTATCCACCTGTAGAACAGGTAACTCTGAGCCAGAGGGTCAGCTGGGAACTGGCCCAGCTCCACCCAGCTCCCAGTCTCACAAGGGGACGTTTTTGGCCAAAATCAATCATCATGCATCCCTGGTGGGGCAGGCAGAGTGATTTACACCACGACCTGGCTCACTGCACCCGTGTCTACGTGGACAGGCATGGATGTGGCAGGATGCTGCTCTGCCCCAGATGCTGCACAGCTCTCCTGAAGCTTCCAGAGGGGCTCTGGCATGAGCCTGGCATGTGGCTGGTGTCTACAGGGCACTCACCCATATACAGGTGGTTCTTCTCTACCTCACAGCAGCAGTGAAGTTTTGTTAATCCCAGGTAACTGGGCCTCTGCTGTTGACAATGAAGTATGTCCAGGTTTGCCTGAAACATTGCTTGTTTCAAAATATCATTTTTATTGTTGTTTGAATAAACAGCCCCTTGCAATGCTCTCCCAAGCTATGTTTGAGAAGTGAAATGACAAAATCAAACAAGAGCAACCTCTCAAAATTCAATTTCTGGAGTCAGGCAGAAAGCAAATAACCACCCCCCTGATGGGAAAGCTTCCCTTCACTGCTCTCAGCTGAGCACAAGAGCTGAACAGGCTTCATGCTTTTCTGCCCAATTAACATAACTTCAAAATCTTTCTCTGGTCAAGAGTTCCCAGCTTAGGGTATTCCTTGGCAAGACTTTAAAACACTCTACTTCAGCAGAGAAACAGAAACAAATGTTTCTTTATGTGACCTGCCTCTGAGTCTTGACCCGGAATAAGAATCAATGGTTTAGCTGTTTAATTTCCCCAAAGAGTTTTGGCTTTTCCACAAGTAACATGGATTACACACCTACTGCAAGCCCAGACTGGTGCACAGGGTACAGTGTACATCATGGCTGAGGTTTTCAGAACATAAAAATATAACATCCTCAGAAAACACTCCACATCTTTAAGAATTCATGGACAGTACAAGAGATCTCTTTAGAAATCTTACCTGTGACAAGCTGTTGGCCAGCCAGTCCTACTGGAACCATGCCCAGGTTATTCATAGCTGTGGCCCAGGCCGTTGGGTCGGTGACTGACATGTTAAGCTGGGTGGTGTCTATAGCTATGCTGCCCAAACCATCAGCTGCTGCAAGGGAAGACATGTACTGTGAGGAGAAAAAACCCCAGCCAGGATTTTAACCCAAACCTTCAGTGAAAATGGGACACCACTGACACTGCTTGTTTGGGGTTTACTTTGTTTCTTAATAACAATTCACCTTTCAGACCCTTGTTAGTGCTTGGTATTGTATGGCAGAAGAGAAAGACATGGCAGGCATTCAACAGACACAGGAGGAAACAAGAGTGACCCAGGCTGGAAAACTTCTCACCATGAGGGCAGCCAAGCTGTGCAGTCACCATCCTCGGCGACGTTCAAGCACCACCTAAAGCCCTGAGTAACTGGTCTGACCCTACAGCTGGCCTTGCTTTGAGTGGGATGCTGGGTTTGAGACCTTCTAAGGCCCCTCCCAACCTGGATGACTTACCCTGCAATCCCCTGATATAATTTCATAATTTCATTATATATGGTCTGTGGCAACTTGGCAGAAAGCTGTGAGAAGAGAACCAAACACACCTCGAGCAGAGACCTGTTATTCCATAAGGTGCATTTTTTTTTTGTAGTAGAAGATTTAAACAGACATTAGCCACTAAATAAAAAGAGGTTAAACTGAATTAATTCACTATTGGAAATACCAAATTTTGTTCTAAAACCAAAAGAGAATTATCATGCATAGGGTCAAAACAGACTGAGCACAGGCAGGACTCCCTGGGCTGGGGAAGGCAGAGTGGGTCAGATAGCTGGGGGCTGGTACCTTTCTGATACTGAACTCCCAAATCCAACCTGTGATGACACAATTTCGTGTCCCCCCTCCCCAGTCACAGCCCAAACCAGCTCTTTGCAGTTATTTTCTTACAGCCTTTGCAGACCTGAGATATTTACCAGCTGCCATTGCTCTGCCCCAGATCCTTTTGCTCCTGTTAAGACTTCTTCAGCCAGGAATAATTAACTACTCCATTAGCAGCATCTTGAGATGGGACATCACCAGATGCAGGGCCCACACACAGCTCATTGGGCTCTGAAAGAGAAAAGACCAAAATCAGTCATCAGATGCCACAATCAGAACATAGCTGCCAAACATCAGAGCAATCTGGGGATCCCCTCGGAGCTCCTGCCCACGCCCAGCAGATCTCCAGCCACAGCTTCCCTGGGCACACTCAGTGGCTGCTGCAGAGGTGTTCCAGGGAGCATCCACCCTCAGGCACATCCAGCCACCAACAGTGCCAGGTAGGAACCTGCCAGACTGCTGAAAAGCCTTTCACAAATTAGCTCTTATCAGGAGCCAGGCAGCCTCCTCCTCATGAAGGCACCAGCTGAAGGAACATGGTAAGGGATGAATAGGATTTTATTTTTTTTTACCTGTTAACAATTAACAAATGTTGCAAGTTTCAAGGAAATGGTCTCTTGTTCTGAATTACCTCCCAATGGCCTAATGAATGGACTGTGCAGGGACATGGCAAAGGGAGCAGGCCCAACAAAGCTGAGGCTGATCCTGCTGCCCACTGGTGCTGTGTCTGCCTCAGGAGGGGTAGGGAGCTGGAAGCAAAGGTGGAGCTTCTGCTCCAGCCCAGGTGGCATTGCCTTCCTCAGGTACCAGACCACGGATTTTACACTGCTGTGCTATTTTTTTGGCTGGCCAGGAGCCTAAGGGGTCTGACCTGTAGTGCTTGGTACTAGTGGCCAACACTGACCAAGTGCCTGGGGAGGTGGTTTGTGCTGTGCTGGTGTCTCAGGGGCTTGCTCAGCCCCCAGGTATCTGCTGTCTTTAAACAAGTGCTTGAAAGACCTTAACTGAGAGGTTCCCAACACAAACCCTAAGAATTCATGTTTAGAAAAGACACAATAAAGATGAATACAAGATATTTTAGCTTAGTACTTCCCACACTTTTCTTTTTTTCATGCAATGTGCATAAAGTACAAGCTAGAAAGTTTTATATTCTAGTTCCCTGTCACTCTGTAGGAACAAATCAAGAGCAGTAAAGGTGGAGAAAGAGTCAGGAGCTGACAATGCTGCACATTTTTTAGTAGGCTGTCATTTTCCAGTAACCACTACACTAGGTTAAACACCATTTTGTTCAGAACTACAGTGGGTCCATTTAAAAGCCAGTACTTATCAACTCTTAATATTTTAATCTGCAATTCCAGTTCTCATTTGACCTCCAGTGTTCCTTATACATAACACAAAATAATTTTATAAAATTACCTTTTAAATAACATCTATAAACACCAAACAAAACTTGAACAGGAGTCCTCTGCAGGGAATGTGCCTAACATAAGGCAAAACACTCAAGATTTATGTCAAGATTTAAAAACTAGGTGTCTCCTGTTCAGCTTCTTAAACTTGTACTCAGCTCTTTCCACTCGGGCTATAAACTTCTGACCACAAACATCCATTCCAAGGTTAGAGCTGGCTGAATTATTCCTTGTCAATAAATTATTTCTCACACAGTACAGCCTCCCTGGCTCTTTATGAATCATTCCCAAATCAATCCTGATTTACATATGGGCTGAATAGCCCAGAGAAGATGCTTCACTTCTTCCTCTGACCAGGAATCTGTTGCCTTGAGGCAGGAAGGCACATCTGAAAGCCAACAGCAATGAAATCCCTCTTCATAGCTTGCTGTGTGCCAGCTGCTTGGCTGCTGGGGGGAAGGAGGTGCTGCTCCACAGCTTTGGGACACAGGCACCTCACAGAGGTATGGCTCGTGGGGATAAGGGGTGGAAAATGGGTGTCAGACCCCCCCTGCCACCCTCCCCCTCCTTGTCTGACTGCTGTGTGAGGTGTGGGCTGGGTGACATGATGAGGTCTGCTGCTGAGCCCCCTGCTCTCTCATTCCCCCACATCCAACACTGCCGTTGTGCCAGCTCTGCCAGAGATGGGAACTGCTCCTTAAGGCACCAGACAGTGAGCTGGACAAATGCACCCCAGCCTCCTGGTAGTTAGTAAGTGACTTTTTGGGCATTTGCCTTCTACTAGGTTGTCCACGTATTCCAAGATTTGGTATATTCCATGAGCTAGCACAAGTATTTGTTAATATCCTTGCAGAGGAGGAAGAATATAACATCATGAATATGACATAAAGTGGAACCAGTGAGTTAACTGGTCAAAATCCTCTTGTACAATGCCACCAGCTCTGCCCAGTGTGCCAGGGAAGCCTCTGCTCAGAGCACACTGCCACAGCCCAGGCAGCTTTGCTCACCCCCTGGCCATCAGGTCTACTGCTCAGCAGCAGGAGCTGGGTGCAGTGCAGGCTGACCCAGGGGGAACCTCAACAGAGCACGTGAGGAGCCTGAGCAGGAACTAGTCCTACCCAGCCACGAGTGGCTGCAGGACACGAGTGGCTGCAGGCTGCTCTGTCAGTGGAGAGAGCTGAAGAACGAGCAGAAAGGCACCTATGAGCACTGAATAATTTGCAGCAGGCTGTAAGCAGAACTAATGCTACATCCTGAAGGACAGAGCCTGTAGAAACTGGCTCTCTTGAGAAGAAAAATACTAAATGTGAACATCCCTTCTGCTGACAGCTCACCAGTTCCATTAACACAGAGCAGCATAATATGGCTAAAATAATCTCACAGGCATTTCACACCTGATTTAGTCTCAAACATTAGCTTTTATTTAAAAACTTTTCAAAATTTGGATGGAGAAGGTTTCATTAATGCTTAAAGTCAAATCAGCTCTGGGCAAATTTCAATGTTTCTTTAAATAGCTCAGACACTGCACTGTTATACCCTTCATGACACTGGAAACAAAACTAGTCAGGGAAACAAATAAACCCTCTCACTAGGTCACATAAAGAGAAAAGTTCTCTGTTCAGTGAGAAATAAATCTACTAGAAAAGATTCTTGCTTTCTTAAAAGCAAAAGGAATGGCTGTGATAGCAGTTAAACAGGCAAGGAGGTGTGAGCTCCTGCAGTGATCCTGTGTCCTGGGCAGACATTGATCTACAGTCATGAACATCCCACCTTCCTGATATGTAACTCATTAGTGCTCCTCCAGGCATTAATGACTCCAAGACAGGCAAAAGAAATCTGTGTTTATAAACACTTGTGCAGGGGGAAGCTTTGCTCCAGAGCAGTAACTTCACCAGCAAACCAACCCATCCTCCTCTTTTGTTGGAGATGTGTAAAGTCTCCCAGGCAGTGCTGTGCCTGAGGTTCAGGAGGGGCAGGGGTGTTAATGCAAACTTCCTCATGGCAGAGCTTCTGAGGAACACAAGCTCCATGCCAAACAAGTAGTAAAGTGATGCCACGTTACCCTTTTTGTGATCTTCCTTTTTGCAGGCACAATGCAAGTACCAGCCCTTGGATGGTGGATCGTGGGAGACATACAGACTTTCCTCAGATAGGTTGTCAGGAAGATAAAGCACCCTCCAGTCCATACCAATGAGCACTTCAGTCACAGCAGATTGTACTTAGTACACATATTTTATACCAGGCAATTAAATGGAGTTACCCAAATGAATACAGAAGTCGGTTATATATTGTGCATCAATTATCACAGGCAATGAATGCCAGGAGACAAAGAAATTAACACAACATAAAACTAATTCAATAACCCAGCAGATTGCTGACTTAAAATCCTACCCTTTAGATCTCCCCAGCAGCACAGACCATGAATGATG
>NW_008595482.1:0-37910 GCF_000691845.1 Merops nubicus
AAAGGAAGAAGGGTAGGGATTACAGGGACAACAAAGTAAGGAGGGCTAAATTTCCAAAAATACAAACCCAAAATGCTGTGTTGAGGCTCCCCGGTACTGGCTCTCGATGGATTGAGTTGGATTGAATCTGGATGCACAATCCTTAGGTGTGGATGGAGGCAGGGGATGAGTCTGGAGAAGAGGCCCCGGGAGTCTGGAGAAGAGGCCCGGGTCCCAAGATAGCCACAGCCACGTGCAGCAAACGGAACAGCAGCAGCAACAGAGCAGCGTCTGCGGCTGAGAGGTCCCAGCAGAGAGAGAGAAAGGGCGTGGCCTCCCTCCCCCTTTACAGACCCCAGAAGGAAGTCCCAAAGACAGGAGGAGGGGAGTGGGAATAGAACAGGTTTACGCCCCTTTCATTCAGGCTCGCTCCCGGTTTTAGATTTCAAATCTCCACCCCCTAGGAGCGGCAGGACTTTCCAACCATCAGACAAGACACTTCATGCTTTAGTCTTTCACATTTATGAAGTAACATGCAGTATCATTTCACTTCCTAGTTCCACATTCACAGTAAGTTGTCATCAAAAGTGTATCAATGCTGCTACACCTGTAGAAAGACATTGCACATAACCTGCCCCCCAACATGTGGTGTAAGGCTATTTCTATATGTCTCTGCTCTTCTTGTGCTCAAAAGAATTTCAGAATCATTTTCAAAATATTTTTTTCATTTAAGCATAAGAAGACCAAACAGGCATATGGAAATGGCCTGATACTGCACATTGTAAAAGAAATTCCTGTGCTCCAGAAAGCTCAAGAATTGCATTTGTACATGACCGCAAGCTACACACGGAGGTGGCACATTTGTTACCCTGTATTCACGCTCTCAGGACAGGCACACAGTGAGGATGCAAAGTAACTTGCATTCTCATATATTATCTTATTTTAAAAAAAATAAAAATAAAAATAAAAAAAAAAAGTAAATTCATTATGAAAGCCAACTTAACCTTTCTGCATTTTAAATATTTGCCTGGATGTTTATGTTTGTAATTCAGGGAAAGCAGGAAGTGCAGACATTCATTACTATCTGGTTACTAGTTTTTCTGAAGGCATGATTCTATCAACACCTCCAGCATCTCTTTATGACAATATAAATTATTTAGGCTTCTGTGTGACCACGATGTAATTTCGCTATTTTGCATTTCAGATGAAAGTGCGCATTCTAAATTTCCATAGCTTAATTGTAACATTCACTTTATAATTATTTGCGAAATTGTTGAGCTTTGCTTCAGTGGAAAAATCTAGGAAAACAGCCCTCTTCTTTTTAAGCTTAGTGATGAAAGAAACCATATGAACTGTTTTTCTTCATCTTTTCTCGTATCAGGGAGTGTGCTGACCACTTGGGATCCTTGGGGTTTGTTTCTGAATTGACAGATATGATATCTAATGATCACATGTATTTAAGCACCATGGCTTTGAAAAGAAAAAAAAAAGCAGAAACCCAAAGTATGGCTTGCCTCAGAAAGAAAATTTAGATATATAATTTAAAAGAAATTTTGACTCAAATGAAACATTTTATATTTGCAGACATGATATATTAGCAAAGCTCCATATTAAAATGTATGCTGATTAACAGAACATTCACCTAATCTGCAGTACATTTCAAAAGAAAGACTCAGAAATAAGTGTTAAGATTCAAGTTTGAGCATTTTGTATTTGTTTTGAGTGACTCAACAGGTCCTTATTTGACGTAGTAATTGAGATGTGTATTTGTATTCAAATACAAATGAAAACACAATGCTTGCAAAACTAAAGGTATTTTTTTTTATAATGAAAAAGTCTAACTAAGGTGCCATTACTGGGACAAGTTCAGCCACCTGAGGTACAAAATGAGTTGACATCTTACCAAATTTCACCAAAGCTGAGTCATTGAGCTAAATAACATGTCTTCCAACACATTGTTCCATACGGCACTATAAAGTACTTCTCTTTTACTGGAGTTTGCCAAATGGGTAAGTTACATGAGCACTGGTTGCTTGAATCTAGACACATAAGAAGCAAAAAAATATTTCAGACTATAAACTAATAGTTTCTGTATAAGGAAGTAAATTTTTATCCCAATTAGTGCTAAAATAACAAGTTCCTATAACTAGCCTTTCTGTCTCTAAAGTCACATTTCAACTTATCTGTGTCCCAAAGATGTGTTTGAAAGGCCTTTCCTTCCCTCCTTCCTTTTCTTTCCTTCCTTTTTTCATTCCCTTCCATTTATTTCCTTTCAGTGGCTTAAAAAAAAAAAAAAAATGTTGGACATACTTGTGACTCATAAACAAAACAAAAAAGAAGCAAAGATGTTAAAACCTACATTTAACCTCATAAATCTGCTCTCAGGATCACCATCAATCACATCACACATCAACAGTTTAAGACAAATTCAACACAAGTCTATTCAGTAACTACAAGAAGTATTTAAATTGATAATACAATATGGAAAATGAGATGAGCTTATATTTTAGTAGTAAGAGAAGAAAAGTACCTATGAACAAGAACAAATGTTAGGTTGAATGGATAAGCAAACATCATGCACACTTCATTTTTACAGAAGATGTAAATAGAAAAGCTGACAATATGTTTTCCATCAGATTTTTGTGCATGGTACTTTCAGGCTGTCTCTTAGACCTCCTATTATTAATGAATATGAAAGAGTATGGGAATCCTACACATTAAAACGTTTCAACAACAGTTTTAGAAACTGTATTCTAGATGCAGGTTTTCTCTCTGATAAATGCCTTTGTTCTTTACAGGTCAGTTCCAGTGTGGCATGCCCCTAGTTTACAACTCCTGCTGTAAGACCTCAGTGAGAATGGCTGAGCTATAATTGCTCCCTGATCCCATTATCCATCTATATCACCTCTACCTACCTAAATAGCTTTATTACCCTCCTGACAGATTCACTCAGAAGCAGGAAATCAGCCTAGAGATCAGCACAACTGTAATACATCTCTTATCATTTACTAGCTATCTAAATTACCAGCTACCCTGCTTGTAGTAACTCTTTGAAATTTGCCAAATAATAAATTTGTATCTTGGTGAATTTTAGGCATATAAGTGGAATAGACCTAACTTTGTACTTCCTCTCTCATGGATTTCCACATTTATTTCCTATAGATACATCACATCACCTAATATTCTTTGTTTTTTATAATTAATTGTCTGAAAAGTTCCGCTTTTATGAAACATATAGACACATGCATATACAAAGATACATGTACATGCATATCAAATGTTCATTTTATTTACATGAATATTCGTGTGAGTTCTTCCCACACATCCACATGCATGCTTAGCATTAAACCTTTATCCCTTTGGTTTGTCAGATGCATTTTGTTTGAGCACACACCTTGTTCTTGCAGAGATCAGACAGAGCTTCCATCTTCTTTTTTTTTCAACAGGCGAAGAATAACAGCTTTCCAGTAAGACTTTTTGGACCAGGCCAACAGTTAATGTACAAGAAGCGACATTTTTTTATACATGGCATTTGACTCTCCTCTGCACTATCTTCATCTCAGACCATATGATTTTCCAGTGTCGTGCAAGTTCATCCCTCTTGGAACACAAATATTTTGAAGGTATTTTAAAAAGAAAATATTTCTGTTGATACTTCTGGTAGCTAGGGGGTTTTGGGATGTTTTGGGTTTGGGAGGGTTGTTTTGGTTTGGTTTTGTTGATTGTTTGGTGGTTGAAGTGGTTTTTTTTTACAATTAGAAAACCAACAATTTTATTTGCTACAGAATAAAATCATTCTGCATTTCTAGAGGTATTTTAATTCTCCCTTTAATGTCATTTCTCATTGAAAATCACTGTGTGGTTAAAATACAGATTCTTTTATTTAGCTAGTAGATTGACTTTTTTATGTACAACAGATTGCTCACTTTATCATCTTGTAAAGATAGAAAATAACTCAAATATATACTTTGTCAGGACACTTCCAGTGAGACAGAGATAAACATGCTTATGGGTTTTTTAAATTTAAAAAATATTTTGTCATGACCCAACAATCACAGAAGAATTTAGGTAATTATCCAAGACATTTCTGTTTCTCAGCAGTAATTGGAGGAAAACCAGCATGCTAAAAAGCAGTACTTAGGTCTTAAAAATTAGCACCGGAAAGCAGGAAATTAACAATGAATTTTCCAAACACAAAATAACTGCAGTCTATTTTATGCCTGTATAAAAATATCCTAACCAGAAAAGTTTAAAAATTTCAGATGAGGCATTAGAGACGGGTACCTCTTGTTTTCTTTTTCAGAATGTACATTTAATTCCTGTTTCAGCTTTAAAATAATAATTAACTGAATAATTGCTTTGTGATAATTACTGTTACGGAGGGAAAAAAAACAAGAAGAGAGAGTAAGAAGAGAGATGGCATACAGAAGCTGATTCACAGACAGGTCATCATGTTTAGTGTTTCTTGTTTGCTGTAGGACCCTTGACAGCAGAAATACTTTGTATACCAACTTTTGATTAGCATGACAAAAATATAGCAATAATTCCCAGAGGGCTGTTAGACATTCAATGAGAGGAGGCGAGTGATCATATAAACTGCAGGAGACAATATATTAATAAATCAGCAGATCTCCAAGTATTTCCAAGAGTGCCAAGTGACACATGGCAAGTGACATAATATCTAACTTCACAATATACAATTTACTGATGTTTTTGCATAGCCAAAACCAGGCAATAGTTCATTCATATAAATAGTATTTTCTACTTTAGATTCTTATAGTAATTCTACTATACCAGATTCAAAACACCTTTTATCTTAAATATACCTCAGCTGTCCACCATACCTTGTAAAAAACACCTTTAATATTCATTATGATCCTTTTGATACTGAAGTAGTACCTGCCTACAATAAATCAACACTGGAGCTCAAAATAACCTTCAATACAGTAGAACCCAATGTCATGTGCATATTTTCTCAGACATGAATCACAGAATCACAGCATGGTAGGGGTAGGAAAGGACCTCTGGGGATCATCTAGTCCAACTCCCCTGCCAAAGCAGGTTCACCTAAATCAGGTTGCACAAGAGTGTATCCAGGCAGACTTTGACTACCTCCAGAGAAGGAGACTCCCTCTCTGGGCAGTCTGTTCCAGTGCTCTGTCACTCTCAAAGTAAAGGAGTTTTCCTACATGTTCAGATGGAAGTGCTTGTGTTGCAGTTTGTGCCTGTTGCCCCTCGTCCTGTCGCTGGACACAAATCCTCTTGACACCCACCCTTTAGATATTTTTAAACATTGATAAGATTTCCTCTCAGCCTTCTCCAGGCTAAACAGACACAGGTGTCTCAGCTTTTGCTTTTAGGATAGCTGCTCTAGTCCCCTAATTATCTTCATAGCCCTCCTCTGGACTTTCTCCAGTAGTTTCTTGTCTCTCTTTAACTGGGGAGGCCAGAAGTGGACACAACACACTGGATGTGGCCTCACTGGGGCAGAGGAGAAAGACAGGAGAACCTCTCCCAACCTGCTGGCCACACTCTTCTCAAGGCACCCCAGGATGCCTTCTTGGCCATGAAGTCTCATAGTTACCTCATGGTTAACCTGTTGTCCTCTAGGACTCCAAGGTCCTTCTCCACAGAGCTGCTTTCCAGCAGGTCAACCCCCTAATCTGTACTGGTGCATGGGATTATTCCTCCCCAGGTGCAGGACCCTACACTTGCTTTTGTTGAACTTCATTAGGTTCCTTTCTGCCAAACTCTCCAACTTGTCCAGGTCTCACTTCATGGCAGTACAGCTTTCTGGTATGTCAGCCACTCCCCCTAGTTTTGTATCATCAGCAAACTTGCTGAGGGTACACTCTGTCCTTTCATCCAGGTCATGAATATGTTGAACAAGACTGAACACAGTACTCACCCCTGGGGAGCATCATTAGCTACAGGCCTGAAACTAGACTTTGCACCACTGATCACAACCCTTTGAGCTCTGTTGTTCAGACAGTTCTCAGTCTACCTCACTGTCCACTCATCTAACCAGATGAGCTTACCTATGAGGATGTTACAGGAGACAGTGTAAAAAGCCTTTGCTGAAGCTGAGATAGACAACATCCACTGCTCTCCCCTCATCTACCCAGCCAGTCATGCCACCACAGAAAGCCATCAGATTGGTCAAGCATCTTTTCCCCTTGGTGAATCCATGCTGATCACTCCCAATAACTTTGTTTTACTCCACATGCTTAGAAACGACATCCAGAATGAGCTGTTCCATCACCTATCCAGGGATGGAGGAGAGACTGATGAGCCTATAGTTTCCCGTCTCCTCCTTCTTGCCCTTTTTGAAGACTGGAGTGACATTGCCTTTCCTCCAGTCCTCAGGCACATCTGTTCTCCATGACCTTTCAAAGCTGATGGAGAGTGGCTTAGCAATAACATCTGCCAAACAGATGAAGGCAATTGGCACTGAGTTTACAGAACAATATAAGTGATGGAAAAACTGTTGCTGCTCGTTAAATAGTTAAATATAAAGCCTTGCTCAGAGCTGGAGAACAGGTTCACTAAGTTAATTTATATCAGATAGCATGGGTGTCTCAAATAACGTAAAAATGATTCCTGCTAACCACCATGCACATGGTCCTTTCTCTCTCAGGGTCCAAAAGGACAGGGAAAAAAAAATATAATTTGCAGTAGCCCTGAGGTATCTACAAAACGCACCAGAGAGGAGAGGAGAGGAAGAGGAAGGGCAATCCCTTGCAGCCACAGAGCAAGTGCGAGGACTTTATCACTTTCGTTTTTGCATATAGCCTGAGTGTCAGAATGGGTAGAGACCAAGAAGAAAAGTTATGGTATAAAAGTCTTTGATCCTCATTTCCTACGAGGAATCTAAACCAGTAGTCAGAACACTAATGTTGCTAAGTTGGAGGAACTACAGAGGCATCTACACTTTACATCAGACAGTCAAAAAAATCTACTGTTTTGACATACTGCATAAATTATGTCCTCTTATGTACTATCACATAAAGAGGACAAAGAAAAACACATTAGAGCTGAAGCTAAGTCTCTAATACCTCTGGATTACACTGCAACTTCACCTCTGTTGGCATAATACAGGTGTTCGCTTGACACTTTTAATGTAAATTCCTTCAGTTCAGTTCAGGTCTTTGTCACTGCAAGCCTAGAGGCTGCTCCAGTAAAGAGCAGTTTCTGAGATAACTAAACTCAAAGCTGAGCTAACCATTAACATGTTAAATCAATCAAAAATTTGGTCCAACAAATAAACTGGCACATTCCTCTAAAGCAGCCATATGGTTAGTCTGACAACCCCACCAATGAGTTTGTCAGTAGCTCATAAAGTATTACACGGTATTAAGCAAGCTAATGGAGCTTTGGCATTAATATTGTGTTGGACCAGCTCCTTTCTGTACAGGCCTGTATCTACTTTCAAACACGATAGCATAGAATATGTATACAAGAATAAAAAGCCCAGTCTCTCTCTATTCTGTCTGGTTCTCTTTGTGTTGCTCTGGCCACATGGAGAACAGAAACCAACTCAATTTCCCCAGTCGAGAACTTTCTTATGACTGCAGAACTGGTACCGAGCTCCCCTGGCAGACACAAAGCTGGCACTTCTATGGCACGTCTCAGCCCCAGTATAAGGAAGCACAAGGGACACTGCTGGGTTGTCTCTCTTCTCTTTTGGCAGGCACCTATTCAGAAGTCAGTTAGAAGACTTCACATGTCCAAGACTGCTCTAAACTATAGTGGGTTGAATCTTCTTTTATGTGGATGGAGAAGCCAAAGCAGAGTCCAAGATCTCATCCTGGACATCTTACAAGAGGGTTAGACTTAAATTAAATAGGGATAATGTAAACAAAATCAGGTTTACCAGAATTTTTATTTACTGATGTGAAAGACAATTGAGACATAATAAAGAAAGTAAAAGAGACTATTTGAAATACCTAAGGAAGCAGCATTCTCACTCTACAGGTGATCTGAAATCAAAGAATAGCAAAAAAAGAAAAAAAAGACCCTTTAAGACATTATTAACGCTATCTGATCACACTGATATTAGACCAACATATCCATTAGAAATACTTAATAAGGATAGAAAAAATTAGTTTCTTCTTTACATAATTTCATACACACATTTAAGGCTGCCCTGAGCCCTTCATGAAACTTAATGGCATCTTTTAGCCCTTTCCTGTTCAATTTATAAAAAATTGGAGAGCTTAAATGTGAAAATCTGTATTAATGATACATTAAGACTGCAGTTACATGAAATAAATCAGAAATACTTATTTCTCAAATATGCACTCCAATGACCTTGAAATGACATTACTTTTTGCTCTGTGATAAAACTCTACCTTTACATTTATAATAACATTACTATTCTAAGAATCATACATTTGGAAATTTCTGGCTTTCAAAGGCAATCTGAGTCCTTACCATTGCATTAATACAGACTTTAGACTCCTTTAATTATTATCTTCTTTAGACCAGAATGAAGGAAAATATCTTAACCTACATTTGAAGGGACAAAATGGCTTGAGATAGCAAGCTTTTGCTGTAGGCTTTTACATGATGTATGGTTTTAAAGGACAGTTAAAATACAGTCAAAGTAAACTCAAAAGAGTCATTATTACAAAAGCAGAGACCGAAGAACCACTTGGCTTGATACCAGCAAAGGTAAAATGCAACTAGAGCTGGACAAGAGGAGTTTATATTGAACATCTAGGTAGACAGGAAAATCTGGAAGAAGAAAAGACTATACAGGAACTAATGAGATTACTGTACATTATTTTTCCTAGGCAATGAGTATTATAGGTTAAAAGTCTGAACTGCAGCATGAGGAGCAGAAACTGTCTGCAGAAGTCATGACTCCTAGAATGCTGACAATAAAATTTTGCTCAAGGCATTTCTGTAATTTAGTGTTTGTTTTCACTTTGGAGGGAGGCAGGGAGGGACAACAACAACAAAAGGGATATTTTATCTCTGCACTGAAAATGCATTCAACTTTTGAGACAGGCATGTACTTTTGCCCTAGCATTCTTTGCTGTCCACAGGAAAGCTAGCATATGAGAGAAATCATAGAATCTCACAGCACTGACAGTTGCCTGTCTCTTAATTCATTAATTGACATCTTGGTCCCTATTCTCCATATTTGAATGGTTCCCATTGTCCTCCTTTTCACCTTCCTCCCCTTCCCCATTAAACTCTATTTTCTGAAATTACTTATTTTTCTCCAACTAGCATCATTTTGCCAGACATGATAATTTGGCATCACTTTTACTACAAAGGAACACCTTGCTGATGCTGAGACAGCTCCAGAGCTAATGACACTACAGATGAAATAAATATCAGACTCTATGTGGATAAATAGATAATGTTACAATAGAAACAAATCCATAATCTCTAAATACAGATGGCTTTTAAGTATTACCTACATGCATATGTGAGGTGAAGTTTTTCCTTTTTTTAAGTTCTTCATAAAGCAAGGATGGAATCTAAAAACTTTGCTAAAAGACAAGTCTTTCAATAATGTAATACTAGATATGGTGTAGGCTTCAAGTTTATTATCCACATGAGATCCATAACCTTCGAATACAGTACTGTTAACTAATGTAATTTTTCTCATAAAGTATATATTTTCCAGCTGGGTGCAAGTTAAAATAGTTTGATACTCATGGTATTGTGAGACTGAAGTGCAGATGGATATAAAATTTGTCATGGAGCCCAGAAAGAAGTCTCCAGGTGGCTTTTTTCTACCACAGCAGTCACATACAGTTCAATATGTGGTCCAGAGCATTTAGTTCTAAAAGCAGTGTCAGCAAAATTTCTCTTTCATGAATATTTTAAAAATTTTAATCAGGCCAAAACATGAATGTTCTTTAGCAAGAAAGCTGCATCTCTGAAGGATTAGCAAGTGAAGAGAAGAGCACAGAGCTGTAGGTAAGTAGATTCTAGCAATACTTTTATTGCATACGTAACTGGATCAACATTTTACTAATAGGGTTAAATTTCAAGCATTCAAGGAACATCAAAGTCCTGACCTTTTTGGGTCTTACACAGAAAATGTACACATTGCTGATATTTCAAGCCATCTGCTGATGGCGGAGCTCAAGGGCACTGTCAGAAATCTGTACAATACTGTTGCCTAAAGGATGTCTCTCACTTTCAACAACTCTGGGAGCTATTTCAGAGCTATTTCACAAAAATAAAAGCACTAAATTTAGAAAAATATTTTTATAAAGTTTTACTTAACAAAGCACCTGTTAGACCCTATGTGTTCCACATAAGCCTGCTGCTAAGATATTGACAAGTCCAGCACACAGTGAGCACACACATAGTGGGGCTTACGCACAGAGCATGATGTATGAGATGTACAGCTCTATCAGTCCCGTATCATACTCTATTTCTTATCATTGCATGGCAGTTACTAATCTCAATAACAGCAACATTATTTAAAAAAATTATTATTAAAAAATGTTGCTGTGGCACAGAACTTATGATTCTTATTTTTTAACTAAAATTTCCCTCGTTTCACCTAAGGCAGGTTAAAGTCAAATTTTGAATTTCTGCTCTGCTGCCCTTCTGTCCCACCAAATTACCTAAATATGGGAGCTCAAACTGAGAATTCTTTTTTTCTTGAAATGGCTACACAATCAGTTTTCAGTTTTTTCTTTTATGTAAGAATTTTCCTAATGTGAGAGATATGAAGTAATGGACACTACCTATCCATTGCTAAAATGGAAAACAGATATCACAGGCAATTTTTTTTCATGTTTGTGCATCTCTCTCATATGAAAGTAACTAGATTTTTTTTAGCAGTTACATGGTAATCACATGTTTACATTATGAATATTAAGTTGAATAACAATCCCTGTAAAAAGACTGGTCCTCAGATTTCACATTTCATCAGTGTCATTTTGTGATTTTTATTAATTAAAAAAAAACAAACAACACAAACAAACCAAAAACCGACAAAAAAACCCCCACCAAAATAACAGAAAATCCCAGACACTCCAAGAAGACTTACAGCCCTTTTGCATCAGGCTCTTTATAAACATTACAGAAACACAATCTCCAGGGCAGAGAGCTTATAATCAAACACTCTGCTTCTAGAGTATTTGGGCATACACATTGTAAGCAGCCCAAATGCTGTCAAGCCTGGCAAAGAAAGTACTTATTCAGATAGTTATAAATGGATTTGATTACAGTTTCACTTAACTGATTTCAAAGCACTCAAATTCTCTGCATTTAAAAGCTGAGAAGTTCTAGACTGACAATGATCCAAACTTCCCGACATCTTTGCAAGTGTGGATGTTTTGGGAGTTGTTGGTCACAATGGCTTCAGCATGAGGTGCTGCAGCCCGTACATATGGGAGGGGATGAGGTGCTCTGCTTCCCAGGCCCTTCATGGTTTAGTTCTCACAAGGTAAGATACAACATCTATACCAAAACCCTTAGCCAAATACCAAATCTGTCTCCATTCCAGTCTGTCTGGATAATGTGTATTGAGTCATACATCAGACAATTTTTCTATTCAGAAGTGGAAACAAAGTATCAAGAGTAATGTAGGCTTTTTCCTTCTCCTTCCCCCTAGCCCCCCCTAGAAAAAAAAAAAAAAAAGGACACCAGCATATTGGAGAGATTTCAAAAAAGAAGATGAAAAATCATTAAACACTTGGAAAGAAACGAATTTCTGAGAAAACTGTAAAATACCTAGCAGCCTGTAGTCTTGCTACAGAGTGAATGGGAAGATCCATAACTGAGTCGACATGTACTGGACAGAATTAAGCAACAATGATAATGTATTTAGAAGCTTTATTATAATAATCAAGAAAATACAGCTAAAAAAAAAATTAAATTTGATACATAACTGTGAAGTTGGCGGTCTTATGAAAAAATCATTGAAACTGTGTATATTATGTCATGACCTGTTAAACAAGCTTAAAACCAAAGTGCTGCTGAAAGGATTTGGGGGACCAAAGTCCCCCCAAAAATACCCATTTTGTGTGAGCAGACCAGAGAGCACTCTTAAGTCTTCTAAGACTAGCCCTATACATAAGTCATGCCCTAGATCTGCCATGTCCTGTTACTGCTGGGGAGGCAGCTCTGTAGGGGCTCACAGAGCACAGGCTCTTTCTCCCTTCCCAGCACCTTACATATCTTATAGAATGAATATTTCTTTGGTGACCTAACAAAAGTAAATTTGCCATCATTTTGATTAGTAATCACAAAATAATGTGTCTTCTTAAGTCAAGAAATAAGAAGTCTTTGTTCTGCTGTATTAAAAGACAGAATATAAAATTTATGATTGCCTTTCTTGGCAGTAAGAACATAACAAGATTAACTTTGAAAGGAGTATAAGCAGCTACTGAAGTTAGAGATTAAACTCATTCAGAAACAATATCCTACATCATTGCATATACTGGAAAACACGTCCTCTGTTAGAGCAATGGCAGCATAATTAGTATACTGTGACTTATGATGAAACTATTCAATGAGGAAGAAGTTGAAAGGAGGGAAAATGCCTCACTGAGGTAGGAAAGTGAAACTGCAATGGCATTTAAATCTTCAAAATTCTTCCCACAGCAGTTTTAATGGAAAGACCTAATAGAGGGCAAACAAATAATGATCTCACCACTACCATCTAGAAGTTGCACATCCAAAACCTGGTCTCTTCTTACCCAGGCAGACTCAGTAATGAAGCAAATTAAACTAGATGCCTTTGTGCCCAAGGGAGCATTGCCCTTGATGGGTAGGGTGATGAGGTTCTTCTGGTTCTAGAGAAAAGCCAGTTATCATTAAACCTTGTTGGAAGAAGCACTATGGTATCACATGGATATGCTAAAATTTATAATTTCATTTGGGATAAAGAGTCAGGGATAGAGACAAAGTGACAAGTTAGCAGTCCACACTTTTAGCCACAAGAAGGTAAGTCAGTTCAAGGCTTGAAAGAGTAGTCTCCACGCAAAACTAAAACAAAAAAAAAAAAACCAAACCTTGTTAAAATTTTTCACTCATGTTAGCTCTTCAGGTTGCACACGAAGAGCCAAACTGCTTCTAAATTACATGTTCAATAAAAGCATTTACTTCTATATGAAGGATCATCTTAACAAGCATTCATAGTAAATCTACCTGAGATTTTAGATGTAAGTTCCTAAATTGCAGTTGCAGTGTGAGCAATGTGACTACCCAAAGTTTAAATAAATTGAAGGAACAGTTTGCTTCAGATAGATATAAAAGAAAGGACTTAACTGATTTTACAGTTCTTATGGTTACATTTAACAACCAGAGAAAGCAAATAAAAGTAACAATCTCTTCAGCCATTCTGTCCTTATTATAAGGTCTAATCCCCCTCTCTGCTGGGACAATAATTTAAAACAGTGCACTAGAAGGGCTCCACAAACTCTTCAAGGAAAGCTGAGAATATTTGTTTTCTTCTTTTTATTGTTGGATTTATAAGCTTGTTTCTGGGCACAACACAGATTAAGAAAGAGGTATGAATAATAATGCAAGTTACTTAATTTCCCAGTGCTACTCTTTACCCCTTGCCTGTATCTCATCTTTAAAACTGGAAATTTTATGGGAAGAGAGAAAGAAAGCTAAATAAAACCCACTGGCAACAACAACCGAACAAATTACTTTGTATGTATTTTCCTCAGTATTGCTTGATGTATGCTTTTCATTGACTCTAAATGTCAGGATTTTAACTCTGTTTCCAGCAGCTCATCCTTTTGAACTAGGATTCTTCATAGCCAATTTAGCTATGGCTTTTTCTGTTCAGTTGTGTGATGTCACTTTCACTCAGTAGTAGAACTGCTCCAGGTTAAAAATTACTTGTATTGTTGTTATTTTGTTGATAATGGTATTTGAAATTTCTTCCTTCTTTCAATTTTTCCTTCTAAAAGCCCCATTACGTATGCTTTTTACTCTGACCTGTAGAACTTGCCATAATCACTCCCTGAAAATTTCTTGCCAAGATTCTTTCACAAGATTAATTAATTTCCTACAGCCTACTGACTGTGTACGTAATTGAAAACTGAACAGTACAATATGGATGCAACAGAATGCAAACATAAAATCTGAAAAATAATAGTATGTTTCACTGTAGCTTAATTTTGACTTCATGTGCTTCACAAAAACAGCTGGAAAGATGTTATCTCCTTTGTTCTTTTTCTCCTGCTCAGTGGTGCATCCGAGAAAGTAACAAGAAATTCTTTGTTCTCGCCTCAGAGTTTCAGACAGAATTATCACTATCTCTTTAGCAGAAATGAGCAAAAGTTTCTGTTACTATTATTAATGAAATCTCCTCCATTGTTGGGGTGAGAAGTGTAAACCAAAGACGAGAAGATGACAAAAACAAGCAGTGAGGCTCGGTTCTTGATGCAGGAGAAAAGAGATTTATAGAGCGGTAGATGCTGTCATCTCTTTCTGATAGTGCAAGTCCTGTGGAGACAACAGAGAGAGAAGGGTTCCTTGCACAACACCATGGCAGCAGGTGAAGGCAGCCTGCAGCACTGTTTCAAGTAGACCATAGAAATTGCATTCTTAAGACTGAAAGAGTAGGAAAGTGGTATAGACCAAAGCTGTTCCAAGCTACTTTAAAACCAAGAAGCTGTCAGCAATCCCAAATACTTAAAAATTTTAAATAACCACTATTTTTCCAGGTCTGTGTTTGTCAATCCTGAGACTTCAAATCTGCCTCTTCACTAAAGTATCCTAATTCTTGCCTCTAGTCTCTACAGTAAGGCTTATCTTCATTAAGCTTATTACTTTAGAAAAGGGCTGTAGTTTTCTGACACATCTAGTAGAGACGCATATGAAAGTTATCTGAACTTTCTCAGTAGCTTCTCTTTCAGAATGTCCTTTAATATCATACACTTTAAAGAAAATTTTATTTAGAAAATCCACTGCTAGTTCGAAGCTACTGGAGTTTCAACATACAACTGTAGTTGTATGGTGAAAAAAACCTATTGCAAAGATTTTAAAAAAAAGATTACATAATTTATTCTACCTGAAAACCATGTAAGTTGATATGCATTTGAGTGAAGTAAAAAGAAGAAAAGCAAAACAGCTCAGTAGTTGGTATCTCCTCCTGAATTCCCTGCACACCCAGAAGAACTACTGTACTTGGGAAAATATGTGGATGTGCAAGGAGTACTTGGAGTTCAGGAAGTTTGTCAGCATGCAACTGTCCCTTTTAATGTCAGAGCATACATTCATTTGATCTTGCCATTGAATTTTAAACTAAAAAAAAATATACATATCCAAGCCTTAAACTTAACTCTACAACTGTTCCCAAAGGTCCCACTCCTGCAGCTATTTTTCTTCTCTAAAAGAAATAAGAAATATTTTGCTTAAGTCTCTCCGTTTATGTGGAAGGTAGTTTTGAGTGGGTTTTTGCTGTATTGTTCTTCACAGTAGCACAATTATATCCTTCTGTAGTATCAGTTATAGTTCTGTCTACTAATAGCAGTCTGTTCTCACTGATCAAATATGGGATTTTTATGCATTCTGCTTAGGGTAGTATCAGTATTTTCAAACCCTTAACTACTTTTTTGTTATGCTTTCTTATTAAGATGCCTGCTCCCCAATTAATTATCTAGCACTAGCACCTGTAAGTAAGAGCTCAATCATTCTGAATTATGAAAATGTACAGATTGCAAAACACAGGAACTGCAAGAACCTTATACGAACCCTCAAAAACAGATATCGAATCTATCTGGAAAATTATGGTACAACCAGGAGAATCCTAACACTGACAGAAGTATTTTTCAATATAAATGTCATCTTAGGTCCATTTTTATCTAGATCCATTACTTAGATCCTCCAGTGTATCAACTGGTGAATCCATGAGGTACATAGACAAGAACGTGTCCATCTGAGAATTTCTTTCTTAACTGACTTCAATTTGTCTTTCCCCTTAACTTTTTGCAATCACTTGTAAACAGAGACATAGATACCTACATCAGTCAACACCAAGATAGAAATATCTCACTCCTAATACAAGCATGGTCAACAATGGATATGCCTTCTCTGTATCATTAATGTCTTGCTTAATGTGAGTTTTAGGCACCTTTTGCCATGCGTATTCACTATACCAGTCAGGTTACATATCTTTTTCAGCACTTACTTTCTCCACTGACTTTGTCTTTAAGGCCTGTCTTGATACTAATACTCCATTTAGCTCATGTTCTTATTGCTTGGATTTTATCCTATGTACCTTGGACTAGCCTGTCCTAGTCTTTGTCCTCAGTTTTTGTGAGTTGCTTAGGTCAGCTCAGTGCTTCAGTTTGATCTCTGCTTCCCTCAGTGAAGTGGGACTTTCTCACCTCCTTTTCCTAGATAGTATCAAATTTGAAATCACCCAATAATTTTCAAATTGTTTAATACTGTCAAAATGGACATCCAAGAATACGTATACCAACTGTCTTGACTAATTCCAGCATGGAGGACTCAATAACATACTGAAGTTCCCGTGTGCTGTTGCCCTCTCAAATGCCTTTTCCCACTTGTATGCACGTACACCACAGAACAAGAAAATAATATTTACAATAGTACAAGAAAAGAATGGCCCTTTGTACCATGTCAGAGTAAAAGAAAGAAAGGTAAACTGAATATCATCCCGAAAGCAAGTACTGAACTGCAGGGAGAACAAATGCAAGATGTCTATACTTCCAGAAGACATTGTCATATTAATAATAATAATAACAAATATTCATATATTTGAAATAATCAGAACTGCTCCACTGAAATCATTATTGTCCTATATGAAGGCATATGGCAAACACTCTCCATTAGAAGAACAGACATAATTTAAACAATAAACTTCAATAATACTGTCTTTCATGTGGAAAATTTGACCAGATGTCCTTCTTGTGATGTGGGAGTCACGTTACAAAGGTCACAGTTTGGTCACAAGGTTAGGACCTTGGGAGGTTTAGGGACTTTCCAAAGTGCTTTCCAGAAACTGCTGCACAGGGAAACAGTTAAGATGTTCAATGATTGGTTAGTGGGAACTGGTGTGACATGCAGTGATTGGGTGGTGGGGAATGGGCAGAACTTGTAAAAGATATAAAAAGGGTGCACCTTTTAAAAAGGTTGGATTTGCTGTTTTGATCAAGCTGAGTCTGTGTTGTCATTTGCCACAAATGGTGCCCAGACAGGGACCCTGCTCCTGAAGACCCCAATCTTAAAGAACATCTTTGAGAGGACACGGGGAAAAGCTGAGACTCCCGGGAAGAGGAGTCTGGTCCGGTGGCGAAGCTCAGCTGAACTGAATATGCTGAAAGGAACCGCTTCAAGGAGATCTCCAATTACCTCTCACTGTACAAGAAGGTAAGCAGCCAAGAACTGAATATGGGAAATTCATTAACCAAAGAGCAGAATATTTAGAAATCTTCAAATTTCTTTTAAAGGAGCATGGGAGAAAGATAGAGGAGGAAGAGTTGTAGAAACTTGTTGTTTGGGCCACAAAAACCAAGCACTCTTTAAACATCGATAATATATTTGAGGTCAAAGTGTGGGATAATTTGGGACAATTGCTATGGGACACTTGGGACACTGCAAACATGCAAGATCCAGCTCTTGCACCATTGTTAAGCCCTTGGCGAGCTATTACTGAGTCACTGAAGAAGCACACCAAGTCAAAAAAGGCAGCAGCTGCTAAAGCAGTGTCAGAGCCTGCTGTAACTGTCCAAGCAGCCACAAAATCAATTGTCCCACTAACACCATCTAGTTCCCCGGTGGCCTATCACCATCAGTTGGGCCTGTACTGAACACAAAAGTAAAATCGGAGCCACCACCACCATCACGGTTATCTTCTCGACCACCACCATAGCCATCTTCTCGGCCATCACCTGCACCCACTCAACCACCTCCCACGTCTATCCGCTACAGTGCCTGCGCATAATGACTTTGATGATGATACTGATGATGATCCTTTTGACCCTAGAACCCTTGATCTTGAACAAGAGCCTGATTTATATCCCTCGAATTCATGTAGTAAGTGGTTTGAAGCTAAAAATAAGGAAAAAGAGGAGTACATTGAGCAGTTACAAGCATTTCCAGTAACTTTTGTTGGCAGACAGAATGCTGTCCATGAATCTGTTCCTTATAGTCTTTTAAAAGACCATTGTCAGACAGCTATGTAACCTGGGGCTACAGCCCCTTATACCATCAGACTAATACAGAGTGTTTGTAACTTGTCAGCTTTTACAGCTAATGACTTTAAAACACTGTTTCACTGTGTTATGACTAATATGCAATATGTAATATGAGATTCAAAAATGACAGAGCTGGCCACAGCTCAAGCCAATGAAAACACAGTGCTAGCTCAAGGCAATCCTTTATGTGTTGTAAATGTTAAAAGACTGAAGGAAATTTTTCAACTGATGACACGCAAACTAAAATCCCAAAGAAGGGTCTTAACCAAGTTAAGAATTTAGCAATTCAGGCCCGTAACACTGTTCCAGAAGAAGGGAAAAATCAGCAGTCTTTTGTTAATATTAGACAAGAGATAAATTAACCATATATGAAGTCTGTAGATTGTTGAACAGTAGCCTTGGAGAGACAAGCAGATAGTTCACAAGCTCGTCAATGCCTATTGAAACAACTTGCAATGGAAAATGCTAATTCAGATTGCCAAAAGATCTTAAGAGGCTTGAAAGATCCAGATATGAAAGACATGTTGCAAGCCTGTATTAATGTTGGTTCTCATTCTCACAATATGGCACTTATGGCAGAAGTATTTAATAAAATGCAACAACAATGCTTTAATTGTGGCTAGCACAGGCACTTTTGTAAAAACTGCCCAAATTTGAAATTTTTCTAATTTGAAATCTACGCCACAAAAAGGAAAAGTGCCTGGAATATGCCCACGGTGTTGTAAAGGGCCTCACTATGCAAATCAACGTCGATCTAAATTCGATGTAAATGGTCAGCCATTAAACACATCGGGAAACTCCCGGCGGAGCGTGGTGAGGGGACACGCTGGGACAGCAAATCACTCCTCGGCATGGCTCCCTCAGCAACCTCCAGCAGACTGTGCGCCAGTACAATTGTCAGTGCTGGGGTGGACTTACCAACCTCCAAAGAGACAGTAATTGAAGATACTAAAGTTGTCCTAATACCAACAGGAGTTTATGTACCTTTGGGAAACGGCACGGCTACATTCTTAATTGGGCGATCCTCAACAACATTGATTGTTTTTTTTGTACTGCCTGGTGTTATTGATGCTGACTTTATTGGGCAAATTAAAATTATGGCATGGACACCAATGCCTCCCTGTACTACCTTGGCAGGAAGCATTAATGGACAACTAATATATTTTTTTGCCAAAAGCATCTAATGCAGGACAGATTAAACGAGCAGCAGGCTGTTTTGGATCCACAGGACAACTGAAAATTTTCTGGACTCAATCCCTTACTATGCAGCATCCTCAGTTGTCCTGCATGTTACAGAGCAGACCTTCAAAAATTAACATTTCAGGAATCCTTGATAGCGGTGCAGACGTTACTATTATTTCCAAGCAGCAATGGCCTAGACAGTGGCCTCTAGTAAATGCTCATGTGCTCCTATTGGGAATCAGAGGCAAAACTATCCCAAAACAGAGTCAACAACTGATTACCGTTATTGGCCCAGAGGGAAGGACTGCCACTGTTAGGCCTTTTATAATAACTGTGCCAGTTACCCTTTGGGGCAGATACTGCTTGGAACAGTAGGGAATGTGTTTAACAATGGATTGTTCCTAGGGGTCACTGATGTGCAGCAGGTCCCATCAATAACTTGGAAGACAAATGAACCTGTGTGGATAGATCAGTGGCCCCTACCAAAAGGTAAGTTGCTGCAATTACATAAAGGAGTGGAAGAACAATTACAAGCTGGATATATTGTCCCCACAGCTAGTCCGTGGAACACATGAGTTTTTGTGATAAAGAAGAAAAGAGGTTCCTGTCGATTTTTGCATGACTTGTGGAAAACTAATGAGGTAATGGAGGACATGGGAGCTTTACAACCTGGTCTCCCCTCACCAATAATGCTACCTCAGTCCTGGGTGCTTGACCTAAAAGACTGCTTTTTTACCATTCCACCAGCACCTCAGGATGCCCCTAAGTTTGCCTTCTCCATACCATCCCTTAATGCCCAGGAGCATCATAAAAGGTTTCATTGGAAAATATTACCTCAGGGTATGAAAAACAGTCCAAGTGTATGCCAACAGTTTGTAGTTTCAGTTTTAAGTCCTATTAGGTGACTCTATGGTGATGTTATTATATTTCATTATATGGACGATATTTTAATAGCAGCAGAAACAGGAAGAAAACACAAGTTCAATATCAAATTGTACAGGTCACCTTGGGGGCAGGTTTAAAAATAGTAGAAAACAAGGTACAAGAACACGCTCCATGGAGATCTTCAGGGTGAATAATCTCAGATCATACAATAAAACCTCAAATACTTACTGTTGTCATTGAGGTTCAAACCTTGAATGACTTATAGAAATTATTGGGACCTATAAACTGGGTTCGGCCTTTGTTAGGAATTATCACAGCAGAATTACATCCTTTGTTTCAGTTGTTAAAAGATGACCCAGACTTGAATTTACCAAGACATCTTACTTCTTCCACAAAGTCAGCTTTAGACAAAATAATTCAGAAAATAACTTGTCAAACAGCACACAGAAGATATTTAAATAATCCTATCAGCTTGTTTGTTTTTCACTCTACTTTTCAACCCTATGGCCTTTTAGCTCAATGGCTTTCACAAGAATTATCTCCTTTGTGTATCAAAGAGTGGACTTTTTTACCACACAACTTTGGAAAAACTGTAACAACATCTGTTGAAATGATTGCAGCTGTAATTCACAGGGTTGATTGTGCTCACACAATCAAGCTCTGTGGGCAGTGACCTGTCGCTGCCCTCCCAGAGGGGTCTTATCACCCGATAAACAGTGGGTGAGGCCGGTTACGGCCTCGCTAGATTGCCAGGGGAGGGGTGAGAGCACCCCGAGTGACCGCTGGCGTGTTTACACCTCGTTCAAACCAGGCGCCGGGGCTTTCGGCTCCACCCTCCACCCACGTCACCTCAGCAGTCCGCCCAGCAGGTGCCAGCCCCCAAGAGCCCACCAGCCACCTTCTTTCCTTCAAAAGCCCCCAAAAAGTGCTTCTTGCCGGTCCTTTTTGCCATAAATTCCCTCCCCAGTGAGGGTCTACCTACACTGGAGCTGGTCTCCATGTCAAGTTATTAAAACAAACCTATTTATTAAAACAAAAAAGGGGGAGTCAGGAGTTACACCCCAAGAGAGAGTGGCTAAAGCTTGTTGTCTTAAATTTCTTAAATCGATGGACTGAAGAAGGTCCTCCAATTCAGTGACATTTCAGCGCATTAAAATGTCAGCCTTTAAAGGATAAGGCACAGGTGATGGTGAAGGACTTACAGATAAACCAATGGGAAGGCCCTTTCCCATTAATAACTTGGGGTAGAGGATACTCTTGTGTTTCCACAGGTTCTGGTCCAAAATGGGTTCCCGCGCACTGGATAAAGCCCTTTTTGCCATCTTTATCACCTGCCTCATAACAGCTATTTCAGCTTTGCATATTGGACCACACTCGGGAGACAATATCTGGCTCACCCTGGTGAAAGCAGTTAACACAAGCATGCTGTGTTTGTCTATGAAAGCCTCTGCTAATCCTTTTCACACTTGCCTAGTAGGAATACCGTTAGATGAAAAAGAATTAGATTAATTGTACAATATAATTATGAAGTACAATTGTTCAAAAACTGGAATGCATGCAACCCGGTGGTGTGAGAATGGTGAAAACTGGGTAACAAAATCAGGGTATTGCAATGCCAAGCTGGTATATAGATAGTGTCTCTTTTTGCAAACTTTCCCAAAATGTCCATCGAACCACAGGAGTTAAGACATATTAGGATCTATCCAAAGTGCATGGTGCTTTTTTTTGAATCATACAGGGTGGAAGAATATAAAGCTAAAGTTTGGCCACCTGTAGATGTTTCTCCAGATAATAAAATTTATAGAGATGGAACATGGTGCAATAAAACTTCACCATATAAAATTAGACCACATGAAAAAGCTGTGGGACTTCCAGATGGTATCTTTCTAATATGTGGTAATCGAGCCCTTTTTGCCATCTTTATCACCTGCCTCATAAAAGGTGAAGGTGGCCCTTGTGCATTTGGTGGGTTTACAGTATTTCAGCCATCTTCCAACATGTTTAACAAGTCCTCAATTTTGCCTCATTGAAAAAAAGAAGCCTTGCAAGTCTTTCACAATTTGATGAAAAATGTGATGATAAGGACATAGAATTTTGGAATGCAGCACAGTGATTTTTTGGATCTTTGATTCCCAGTGTAGGCTCTGACAAAGCCTTAACCACTTTGACTAAGTTAGGATGCTGGTTAGCTAAACAAAGCAATGCAACAAGTAAAGCATCAACAGGATTGTTCATAGATGTAGACTCAGTGCAACACACCACATTGCAAAAATCGAGCAGCCATTGATTTTTTTACTTTTAGTACATGGTCATGGCTGTCAGGATTTTGATGGAATGTGCTGTATGAATTTGTCAGATCACTCGGAATCAATTTACAAAAGCATTCAAGATTAAAAAAAAGGGTGTGGTGTATGAAGTGCACCGTCCCCAGAGCTGCTTGCAACTGAAAACCTTTATTGATACAATTCACACACACTTACAGCCCGCAAGCTGGCTGCCAGGTCATTCTGACCGCACAGATGTTAATTTTCCCATGAGATTGTTGCAATTTAAGCCTTGCTATTTTTACTTTCAGTTTCTAGCTTATCTACTAACAACTCTACTTGGTTTTGTCCAAGTTCCTTAGTTAGGCACTTTGACTATTCTTAACCGTAGCTTGCCATTGTACCAAAGCCTTCAGGTTTTGTGTGCTGTTCCACATACTAGCTGCCTCAGCCTGCGCCTCATCTCTGATCCCCACAAATCCCCCTTTTTTATTTATTTGTACAGCTAATACTTGCGCAATTGCTCGATGAATCAATTTGTTCACACACTGAATTAAACATGGAATACAAAGCATTATACATAGAAAGATCAATAGACACATTAAGCCTAGTTTACAAAGTTTCTGTCCAGCCACCTAATCCTGCAAACCACCCATCAAAACAGCCCCAAGAATTGCCCATTTGTAGTTTTTGCAATCCATCCCTTAGCTTTTGAATACTTCAGTGGACTGATTCTGAGTGATCAGATAGATTCATACAATACATTCTGTCTAAATACTCACACCCATGGCTGTGAGCTAGGAGTAAAAAATCAATATCTGCTCGATTTTGCAAGGTGGCATGTTGCACTAAGTTGACATCAGCGAGCAGTGCACGGTCCCCAGAGCTGCTTGCAACTGAAAGCCTTTATTATTTATTTATTTATAAAATCCTTACTACTATTTCACTGGCTCTATCTGTGTAGAAAAAAGCAGAATTGTATTGTGAAATACATAATCTGAGTGATAACTTTTTAAACTCAACAGGTCTTTGGTTAAAACTCAAGCTTGAAATGTTGGTTTGGTTTTTTTTTTTCTGTATCTTCCCCCTGCAATGTATTCCCAAGGACACTTATTAGGCATCAGCCATATACAGATACAGAACAGATGGTACCCTAATGTAGACAGGTAATGTGCATCTCTGGATCACCTTTTAATATATCCAGGAGCACTAAGTTGATTTATTAACTCCAGTTATGTCATTATAATTACAAACTTCTGACTTCTTTTCCCAGTTCTCTCTCTATAGGAGCAAAGATGTCTACATAGGATTTCTCTCTGAATTTCCCATTTACAAAGAATATGTTAACTGAAAGAAGCTGCCTCCAGAGAGGACTGTAACGCACATCACATAGCCTCACAACGATTGTGCTGTAAGTAACAGTTATTAGCAATGATGATAAGTAGACAGTGATCAAGTAAATCTTCATTATAAAACATAGTTTTAATACAAAAAGAGATTTAAAAGATCTTCTGAAGCAAAAGCTAAGTGCAATAAATTCCTCTATAGTTACAGCAGTGAGACTGTTCAGCTATAAGAGAAATTTTACAAGTATACATGGCTATTATAGTAGCTCACAAGGACAGAACAGGGGGAGCTGGTGAGAATTATGGAGGTGTAGAAATGAGATAGAGGAGCCTGAGGACAGGGATTTCATACTGAGCAATAATCACCATAAGATTTCCAAACCTTCAGTTTAAAACACACCATAGCCTAATTTTCTGTTGCTTTGTAGTCATTCAGCCATGATCAAACATGAGGGGAAAAAGACCTGTATGGCAATTTGGCAATCCCATGTAACAACTACACAGAAATATAAATAATTGTCAAGGGCAGGATAGAGGAGATTCTGCACACAAATTTAATCACTTTTCATTGAAAGCTAGACTTAAGCATGGGTCATGTATAATCAACTTGCAGCATAGTAAGTTTTATTCTAGTATAGGCTTTGTTGTTGTTTCAAAGGTAGGGTGTAAAACCCCAGTATTTTGTAGGTATTTTAAATTACTATGTTATTTTGTACATTTCATGGCCTACAGTTTTTAAAGTAAGATTTTATGCCATTTTTATGCAACAAAACATGGCACAAGAGCAGATGTACTTTGCTGAAGAGACCTTTAAATTTTCTATTGGAAAAAGAGGTTTAGTCTGAAAGGTCTCCATCCTACTGCAGAAAGAGAGAAAGAAAAACAAGTGTAAATCAAAGAAAACTAAGCGTGGCATGCCAGAGCTGGTTGAACACTTCTGCCCTATTGGCTATAAGAAAGAATCTGGAGTTAGCCAAGTAGTTGAGAGTAACAATGAAAAACAGGCGCTGCCTGTGCTTGGGTACTTTTATGACCCACTGAATAGTCCACCCAAAAATGTACCGCCAAGGACATCAAGTAATTTGAGGAGAGGTTACAGAACAGATTCTGTCCTTGCATGTTCCGGGCTGGTATATTTGGAAAAGTAGTTCTGGGAGGTCAGGTTCGTTGTGCCAACTTGCATATGCTCACCCATGGAGATCATGCCCAGCAATCCAGGAATTCAGCTGTGTTTGGCCACAATGGTGATAAGCAGGCCAGAAGGCAGTGCCTTTGGACTACAGTCTTCACCTGCTAATGTGTCATTGTGACAGAAGTGAACTGAAGAGTCTCCCAAAGATAATGAAAAAACATGGAAATTCGGAATAGATACAGCTGTATGAGAAGCAAGAAAAAGGAGGCAGGACTAGAGGATCTACAGAAGTCCCTGCCAACCAAAATTAATCTGCAACTCTAAACTGGTCTATGAAAAAAGTTTGTAAACACTCACTCTTGCTGTTCATACATCTAGTGTCAGAAGCATTCAGTGTTGCTTAAAGCAATTTTGAAGCAACAGTCAGAATTGATTAAAGGGCTAAATACTGTAAGCACATTTTAATTTATTTGTTGTAATGCTGGTGTGCCATTACCATCCAATTTTCCTAGGATTCAAGATTAGCGGAAAGATGACTTCTTAAGTGGAAGCTATATGCCTTTAAGTATTTGCGTCTGACTTTCCACAAACATGTAACAAGGGATGGAAATGCACAACTTACTATTACTGGAAAGTGATGCTTCTCAGCATTTGTCACGCAATTAGCATTCTCTGTTGAAAGGTAAAAAGATGTCAGCATTGCCTTTAGAAGATGCTTGGCTCATGCACCAGATTCTAAAGTTTGTGGGTTTTTTAAACTGAGCAGAAATATCTTCCTCCATTACCAAGTTACCTGTGATTAATAAGTTAAGATTTAAAATTATTCATTCTATATATATTTCCTTCTTTGAATTAATTTGTTCTAGCCAATAAGCAGTGTAGTTTAGAATGCTAGCACCTGTGCTATGGTAACTCCCTCGATGGGAAAAATAATCTCTAGAAGCTTTTGACCTTTCTAACTAACCTAAACAATTTGATTACATATTTGGAAGTGGGGGAAGAGGAGAAAAATGAAAAAGTAACAGCTCTGCAACACAGCAGATGAAAAAGAATGAAGGGGAGAAGAATATCTTTGAAAATCCTTATTTTGTTTTCCTCTGTGACTTATAATATGCACTTTTGGTCCACAATGAAAATGTTCAAAACAATTACGTTTATTACTTAGAAAAGCAGCTGCATTGGAATATGTTACCATTATGTGATCTGAAAGATTACTGAATGTACTTTCTTTTCTGTTTGACTTATGACTTAACAATTGTACTTTTTCTCCTAATCTTTCCTAAGTATTTAAGAACCAACTGTTTTTTACTGAAAGGTGCTTTGTGTTGAGCGAAAGAGCACTGAAACAAAAGCTGTTGCCTCCAGGCTTGCCACTGCTAAGCAGTGTAAGGTGAGCACAGGCAGCACAGCCAGAGGCATGGCGGAAAGCATACTTTACCTCCGTGCCTCACTAAATAATACATTGGCAAGCCAAGCACGTAAGAGATTTGGTGTCTTGTAACTGCCATCAGACGTGTGTCTATCAAGGTTCATATTCGTTAGTCAAATGAGACCAATGACTTAGAGAACCTTTAAATTTGTCTTCCTTTAAAGAGGCACACAATGAATGCAGCAGAGGCACAAGTCGAAAACTTGACAGAGAAGACCATAATGGTAAGAAGCTCAGTACAAATATACAATCTAATATTGTTGGGGTTTTTTTGTTTGTTTTTAATAGGCTGTCTAGTGTGGGGCCTGATACTGCTCATATAAAAAATAGAAATGAAGGGATAAAAGGGGAAAAAAAAAAAAAAAGAAAAACATGCCTTTCCTCAAGTCCCATGCATATGAACAATGAACTTTCTAGTCCTCTCTTATTAGGTGATTTTGCTAGTAAGATATGAGAATTTGTGTTCCAGTGTGATTTACCTCAAAATACTGGAATGTTGTTAGATTTGCTAGACTAGGGGTTTGACATACAGTTGAAGCAACATTTCTTAAAGTTTGATTATTTAGCTATGAATATTTGTATCCTAGCATATAAAGTTTTGTATGTTAAATGACAGCCCAAATTAATCTATTTTCTCAAAATATAGCTAGGAATTTGGAAATGCTTTAGATTTTGTAGTAGTCATTTAGTCATGTAGTAGAACTATTTTAGCTCTTTTCATAATCTTGTCTGAGCTGGTTTTGTTAAGAACTGTTTGAAATATAAATGAAGAAATGATACAGATACTTGAGACTCTGCTTACTTGCAACTGCAGGCTTTTCAGGCAACGGTGTTAGAAGTGTGCACATAGCTATCGTGGACATTTAGAGTCCTTAGGGGAGAAGGGATTATTTAATAAGGTGGTCAGTGAATATTGCAGTTGGACTAGATGATTGTTGTAGATCCCCTCCAACTGAACTATTTTATTCTATTATTGACTAGCTTTAGAGGAGAACTTAGGCAGCTACTGGTCCTCTTTTTCAACCCTCTGCCTCCCTTCCCAGCACTGACTTAAACTAATAGGTCATCTGCTTTTGTTCTGTAGCCTCCTCTGGATCCTGCAGGTTGTTCTTCCATTTGGAAAATTTATTTGGTTTAATGATATACAGTCTTCTTTTGCAATGTGTTGGTCCTTCTCTTATCATTTATCCCAAGATGGCCTATTTTTCCTCATGCCAGGGATTCCTAGACAGATGTCTGGGGCGGGACAGAAGGGGAGCTGTCAGAGGCCAGACTGGATGAAGTAGTATGTGAGATCACGGAAAGAACGTCTCAGATCCTGTCCTCAAAGGATTTTTGGTTTGGGTTTTAGTTTTGAAGGGTTTATTTTATTTAATTGAGAAGGAAATCCATCTCAATATGCAATGGCAAATGACAGCTGTTTAACAACAGACTGTTTTCTACTGTCAAAAGAGAACTACTGTCATAAAAGACAATATGCATTATTACATCATCCCAGAGGGATACAGCTATATGAACATAGCAACACTATTCACCAATAGTTCTACAAATGAACTGTATCAATTTCCTGTTTTTACAAATTCTATTTACTTGTTTGCTAGTGAACCAATGAAAGAGTTTACGTGTAACATGATAAAAATATTCTGAAAATGCAGGTAGCCATTTTGGCAAAGGGATACACAGCAGAACTGATACATATTTTCTCAACAGCTCTTTTAATTACTTGCAAAATTATATTCGACTACCAATTGAATAAACAGTCCGCAAACAGTAGAAGAGCACTTATGTCATTTACAGCTCAAGAAGAAAAATGCCATTTCAATGATCCAATGTAGAAACTGTTTTATCAACAACTTCAGGTTTAAAAATAGAATCTGAAATTTAAGGGATAACTACAGTTCATAGCCTACAAAATCTACAGGCCTTTCTATAGCTTTTTGTACAGGAAAAGTACATATTCATCAGATTTATTACATGAAATGAAGAATTATCATAGGTCTCTTATAAAATCAGTGGAAGACAGATCCAAAAGATCCCAGAGAAGAAACAAAAAAAGTGAAACCTACAGTTGGATTGCAGTGTTTGAATGCTGTTCTATCATTGGCCTCATAAAACAAACACATTTTTGCAAAAGCTTTGTAGGTTGCATTCACAAATATCTGCTTTTGAAGGATATATAGCACATATATATATAGGTAGTTCCCTCACAAAAATTCCACCATCAATTTCTGCTAGAATGACTACTCACTAGCTTTGCTTAATTTGTTTGGTGCAATGAGACTGAAAACAGACTAAGTTCTGTATTGCTACAAGTCCCACACATAGGTGAACTCCTAATTTGCAGCTCTTGGGAAGAGGATAGTCACAGACCCACAGATAAGAATTTGCTTGCAATTTCAGCACATTGGACAGTATAACATTTCACTATGACAGCAACATCAAGATAAGTTTTGGGAGAACCAAATAGGCCAGAGGACAAATACAGCCAGATACCTGAGAGCTAAAAATAGCGCAAAAGAAAAAACAAAGATATTTGATAAAAGCAACAATATCTGTTCTCCTCTTCATATAAATAAGATAATTTCACAGATGGCCAGGAAGAGTTAAAAACTACAGTTGGCAGAGGCAGTACAAAATGATAATAGTGCTTCAGGTCAAAGTCCAAACCTGTGCTCTTCTTATTTCCTCTGTTTTCTTCCTACATTTTCATAAAGCCTAAGGCTCTACAAAGCTCAGGAAACTATTAAAATAACTGACAATTTTATATATTCAGTATTCATCAAAAGTTTTAGTTGAAATAAATTCCCATTGCTATTCTGCAGTGATTTAAACTACCATGAACAGGTAAGGGAAGGAAATGAGAAATCAGAAGGGAAGGAAATCAGACAGTTAAGCAGATAGCAAACTCTCATGCTAAGAAAGGAGAGGCTAATTAATTGAGATTTTAGCTCATAGTTTGGTCTCAGTTCTTGTTAGCATTTCTTTCTGTTTACTGTTTTACATATATATATCCTTTCTACTCAAACTGATTTTGAGTGAGAGATAAAAACTTACATTTGAGCATTTGCTACGAGGTGGAGAACCTCAATATCAAAGCTCCTGGGAGCTGATTTCAGCAGCTGGTACAAAATGATAGAACGGCAACGATGCTTCTCAAGCATACTGTAAGAAAGACGGAATAAGCCTTTGTAAGAATACAGTCAACTGATCAGGAAGGTTTGATATCAACACTTGATAGTTTACCTGCCAGAAGAGTTAACGGTGCAAGTCAGAGCACTGTACTGGGATGTATTTCCAGACTATCTGAGTAGTCTCACAGCTAATGCAGTAGCCTTTCTGTCTCCTGGCTACATTAAAGTGCTGTGTCTCACAATGCAATGCTGACAGCCGATTCAAATCTAAAAGGCACCAGCAGTCACCTATCAGAACACCTGTCAGTGCAGCATACACCAATTACCAGGCACTCATTCATTAGCCTCACTTGGTTTGAAATTCTCCCTAATTGTGTGCTTGCTTGTTTTCCATTCATGATAGACAGCAATTCTGATGGCAAGTTTAAGAATAAAATATCTGATACCACCCTTAATTCACTCTTTAATCAATATATTCCTGCTGTATGAACACAATGAACCCTTTCACTGCTGCTTACTGGATCTGTTGTTACTGGATCTCAATATTCATTAGGAAGCGGCTTCTGTCCCAGCCACAAGTCTGTGCCCTGGCCTATCCCATGACCCCAGGGGCTCTTGAGCCACCCTATGGTGCCAGCACACCGCTTCCCGTCTCTGACCCCAGGTACATGTTGTATTGTCCAGGGCACGCTGGAGCTGGCAGACTTGCCCCTGCAGAAGGGCTCCGTAGAGCTCCTCAAGCAGAGATGGGAGTCCACCAGTGCTACAAGACCCGGCCCAATGCTCCAGTGCTCGCCTGCCCCATGGCCCCTGGTGCCGGATAAGAACAGCTGCAGCAGCACCACAGAGAAAAGGCTGGGAGACAGCAGGAAGGCAGATGCATTCAGGGAAGAGACCTTTGGTGGCCCTCAGCAGATTGAGCATATCCCCGTCACTGTGGAGGAGCTGCGAAGCCACTTTGAGGCACTGGGTGGCAAGAAGGTAAGTGTCTGGGCTGGACAAGCACCTTGAGGGCATGGAGGTGGGTCCGAGGGCTCCAGAGTGGTTTCCTCAGCCTTCTCCTGTGCCCTGCTGCAGATGGGCAGCACCAGCCATAGCTCCTGTGGATGTCCTATGGACAGTTTGGATTGGTATGTTAGTACTAAGTGTTCTATAGTTTTCCTTATTCCATATTACTGGTCCAGATCATTTTAATGGTTGCTGATTGGTGCTATCTGCCAACCTGTCAGGTAATTAAGTGTGCAGCTGTGCTTGACCAGTGCTTTTTAAAGGGAGAGAAAAACCAAGATATTATGACCTGAGAGAATAATTCACAAATGAAACTATTTACAAACACTCTAAAACCTTCTGAAGCAATTGGCTCATGTTTGTACAACAGTATTGATGCCCTTTCAACTGAGAAACTTCTTGCCACTTCACCCATTGGCTGTCACTGGCATAAATAACAAGACAGGCCTGGACAAATGGCAACCTTTTTTTGCCATCAGTTTTTCGTCTGAGTATCTGTGATTTATTTGAACTATCTAGGGAGAAGCTAAGCTTTTTTTTTTTTTTAAGCTTAAAAAATGCTTCAGAGAAGTGTAGGTTACTGAAATAATTAGTTTTCTTAATTGGGGCAACTTAATTTGGTTTTGTGGCTAAAAAGTCTTTCATCATGCTTTACCTCTTCTGCATGAAAGCTAAAATGTCCCTATAGGTTCTGGTTGATGATAGAATATATTGTACCTTCCACATAGTAATTCCTCACTTCTTGTTCAGTTATCAGGTTAAAAAAAGAAAACTAATATAAATAAATTTAAAAATCCCCCTTTAATAGTTTTACCTCATTTCTTAATCAACAACCTACTAAAACTTGATGTCACAACTGTTCTACCACCTTCTAACTGCTGCAGGGTAACCCTGCCAGTCCATGTAGTCCCTCATTTACCCATTCAATTTTAATGCCCAGAGTGATTTAAATATTGTTTTCTGGTCCCAAAAATAGAGTTCAGAATAATGCATGCTGACTGTGATATAATTTATACACATTCATCCTGCTATTAAAAGATATTAGAAAGCTTTTTCATATGAACAGTAAAATAAAAATGCATGTGATTCATGAAAAAATCTTTGTTGGCTTTAGACAAGAAACACAAAGAGTAGCAGATACCAATAAAATAAGGGTTAAAACTTTAAAGACCATATTAATAGTCATAGACTGCTGCTGAGTGGCATACTCAAATGATTTTAAAGTGGAGAACTTTTCTGGTTGATCTAACAGTCATTTTTTAATAATACCCAAATAAACTTTTTTCCTGTGAAGCAGTATATTCAGTATTGCAGGCATGATTATTCTTGTAGGAGAAAACTTGTACTTCTTTCATCTTATTTATACAAAGAGCTCCTTACTGAGTGAGAAAGAGTAATCTTTTGGAGCTAAACAGCATTCTCCACTTGACAGGATTGCAGACCTTTATTTAAACAATAATTACCAAGTAAATAAAATAACTCCTTACTCCCAGTCTCAGAACTTGTACACAAGTTAAATATTACTTTGCAAAATTTGCTACTGCCTCAAATGCAAATGCTTTGAATCACACAGCTTAGAATCTGACCATTAGTATTATTATTTCACTGATATAGTTTATAAAAATTACTTCCAAGTACATCTCTTTTTGCTAGGTGTTTCTCCAAGTGAAAATTTATCGTTTGTGATACAAAAGGGAGGCAAAGGCTCAGTGAAAAGAGTGAGGTTGGAGGAAAAAGTCAAAGAAGTGTTACTTTCCTCTTCCTTTTTTTTTTTTTTTTGGCAATACCACTGCATACAAAATGTATTTGACTAGAGTTCTAGTTAAGATCAATTTTTTTTCTCTGGCCAAACAGAAGTTAAAAAAAGAGGTGCATTCTCTATGAAGCATGTCTTCTTGCTAAGTCACTGAAACTCATGCAGCAATTGCAACTGTTAAGATTGGTATCTTGCAAAGAACACTGAAAAGCAGATGATGTAAGAAGGTTAGAACAAAGTTAGAAGTGGCTACATGTAAAACTAAGTCAAAGCCCTACAAATTACAGCAGAATTTTAAAAATTTAAACAAGATATCTTTTAAGGCCCAGTGCTAGTTAACTATATTGCAGTTATCTTATGCATAAATTAAGGTGCTCATTAGCCTTATGCTCAGAAAAAGACTGCCAACAATTGTAACCTTGCTTAAATGGACTATCTCTTTACTAACCAGATTTTCAGGACCAGGGCCCATTATTCCATAGGAAAAACAGATTTTATTCTAAAAAGGCAAAATACTGCTGATTAAAAGTTCTAAACCCACTCATTCAGGTTTGATTTCCACTGCGGTGCCCGTCTTCATATATGTACAAAATCAATAGAAAAAACTCAGGTCAACTAATATAAAGTTAAACCATGAAGTGACTTCTAAACAATTAGACCAATCATATAAGGAACCCTTTACTGGTTCAAAAGTGAAAGACATTATTATAGGCAGCTGCAAATGTATTTAGACTTGGCATATTTTCCTTCCTGGCGGCTACATGGGGAACTTTGTCCAGTACTAATTATTTGAATAGAATTAACACTTCATATTGCAATAAAAATACAAAAGAGAGTAAACAGAGTCAGGGACTAAGTTTAATATTTTTGAACCATAAGCACTTGGTGAAGTCAAATTACTTTTGCCTGAGTTTATCCAAGTGGATCATGGATGTGTTTCCTTCTTAAGAGTATTAAAAGTCTGATTATTAACTCTGGTGTTGGAGGCTTTTCATAAAAGCTTATAGTATCAGACTTGTCCATAGCTTTCCATTATTAGAAATAAACTGATGTCACATTCTGATAAAATGAAAAGTATTTTTCCCTTTCCTATAGGAAAAATACTGTTTATTAGGAAGTAATAATACATTAAAATATCCATCTACTGTACTGACAACACTCCTATGAAAACTGCTTTATTAGAACTCAAAGACATTGGAATGTTAAACAACTAAGAACTGTCTTTGCTGAAAGTGATGATGCAGGTTTCTTTTAAAACATGTTAAACCATCCCAACTGACAAAGTAATTTCATGCTTACTTTTTAGAGAAACCTATTCAAAGAACTCATTAGAATAATTAATTTAAATAATCTAGTATATGGTCATTAAACTGTGTCCTTTGCAGAAAACATATGAACAGCTGCCAGAAAGTAATGAAGGAAACAGGTGTTTAATGGAAAAGGTTAGACTTTCATTAAAATTGTTTAAACAATTCAGCATCTTTTATTCTCTTAACACTCTCAGAAACGTTTATATTAATTTAACAGAGCCACATAATGAAGAATGGAACCCCCACAACAACCATAGGTCAGTTTTTTTACCCTGTTAGCACTTGCATCATTTGTATTTTTGTTATGGATTAATGAAAGCAAATAGTGAGGAGTGTCTAGGACAGCCAAACAATTACCTGTGCTAAAAAACTTGATACTGAAGGGAATGTTGTATGATCAGCCTTCTGGATTTTGGCTTCTTCTCTTTCTTACCTCATTCTTTTTGTGACACAACGTGTTCCTCCACTTTGTTTTCATGAACTTTTTTTCTAATGGCAAAAGATTCCATAACAAGGAAAGGACACATTGTCCATGGGACTTGAATTGGCAGGTTTTGGTAAAAGTTTTGTTTTCCTGCCCCAAGGGAAAAAATGTTCTTCTGTACTTCTACCTTCTCAGTAAATATATCAGCTGTTTACAGGAACCTTACAAATCATCTGAAGAAACAATCCCTCTCCCACTTTGGTCACTTTTATTTAACTCATCTCTGAACTTCTTTTGCTACGTGGCCCAGCACAAAAGACAAGGCTATTAGCTGTACACATACAGGCTGGACTTTATCACACCATTCCAAAGAATATAGGAAAGTTATGATGTGACTAACAACAGGAGGGATAAACAAATCAATATATTCACCTGTGCTGCATAATGTAGCAAAGGGAGGAGTAAGCCGAGCTAGAAATCAAGTCAATGGTCTGACTTGAACCACATAGAAATCACCACAGCAATTGCCAAAGAAAAGCAAGGTTACATACTTTACCCTCATCCTGTCTTGCTCTCAAGTGCCTGCCCCACCATTGCTGGAAACTCTAATTGTCGTGGACAGTCAGGAGGCCCTTCCAATAACAAGAAGCCCTACATAGTACACTTACTACATAGAAAAGCTTCTCTCCATTCACTGCAAGCAAAGCCAGATTTTATACTATTAACTTTAAAGTCAGCACACCTGATGGTAACTTTAAAGGCAGGGCACCTGGTGTTAATTTCCTAATTGGTTTTCACCTAAGGTAGGCTAGGCCTTGAGAGAAAACCAAGAGGAAGGTCTCTCCAGCCTGATTGTGGGAATCATCCATATGTCAACCTTAATTCAGACCTCGGAGTTTAGACTCCATCACTTCGGGTCTAGACTGGCTTTTCACAGTTTGCAAGTTGTATTAATTGTTTGCCTTTCTAGAAACTAGATATGTTGACAGAGTTCTCACTGATCTCTACGATGTTTTACACCAGGAAAGTAGCTGTTCCAATGGTGGGAATGGAACTTTCCAAAGTTTCTTTGTTCACAAACAGTACCACAAACTATTGCAGTACAGTATCTGTGCATATATATACACATGCACACACTTACATACACATACATATATAAAAATACCTTCTATAAAGTACTGCTGTTCCTTCCTGTTTAATCAGTGAATTGGCAGTGATTCACATTCCATCCCACTGTATCACCTTGCAGTTCTTCTGAGCTATATTCTTTGTGTTAGTTACACCATTATACTTTCACTGTATATGCACCCAGAAGTAACTATTTTCTGGAGGGTGCACCTGCCTTCCTTAAGGTGTTATGCAAAACTGGACAGAAATTATTTACCCTTGTGACAACTGAACATTTCAGACCACCTTCTCTATCCTGGCTCTGTAACTAGTTTCACTAGTTTTGCTAGTTGCCCTATTATTAAGTAACTATCCTTAGGCCAAATATTTGAATTGTCCCAAATAAAAAGTTATAACATTTTCCTTTAACAGGCCTTCAAGAACTTTTCTATTCTTCGACCCTCAATTCAGGTTTACCATTTTTTGAACTTTGTTTGGAGGTGTGTATAGCAGAGTAAACAATCTGTATGTAATAGGATCTCACCTGAAAAGGATAGAATCATCCACTTTTCCTCACAGTGAGAGATGCTAGTGTTCGAGCTACAGCACTGAGGAAGGTTGCTAGAAAAAAAGAAAAGTAGGAAAAATCAATTAGAAAATTGAAACTTGTGTGGCACCAGTTCCTTATGAGCAATTAATTTTCAGTTTAATACTATTTACATATAAAGTATGGTTGAACAGGCTGCATTTTTAGAAGGAACAGGATAGGATGGACTAATGTCAATGCCCTCAACTAAACTTTCCAAAGAAAGTCTCCTTCGTCCTGATATTTAATAGACTCCTTTTTTTTTTCCTTCATGATGTTCTTGTTCCTTACTGCTTATTCAGAATCTGCAATGACTCATCATGTATCATGTGCTGCAGATGAGGGCAGATGAGGCATTTTTAAGATCCCTTGTCCTCAACAAATTGCAATGATTTCAGGTGTCGCTGTCATTTTTGGCTGATTATTGTCTGGCTGTATTCCATATATTCTCTCTGCCCCACTCTTAAAAAACATCCTGCTTGTTTTTTCGGCTGTTGTATTTTTAATTTAAAAAAATCTAAAAAGGCATTTTTAGACTTTACTAGGAAGGCAGTCTAAAAATCTGAAAATTCTTCCTGCAACAAGAAAGCATTTAAATAGAATAATTAAAAAAACCACAAAGCACAGTTTCTTTACGATATTAAATCCAATTTTTTTTTTTTTATGCTGTTGAACACAATCCTACTTCCATTATTACATGGTAACAGGTATCCCTAAAAAGTCGCATATACACTCAGGAATTTAATGGGTATTGTAAAAGTCTAGAAAGTGAGAAATGTGCATAGCCAAAAAGACTTCTTAGTAATACAGGGCTTCTGACAGTTTTTGAGATATTTTCAGGACTCCTATCTGTATCACTGCAGATATGAATGCTATTTTCCTTTAGTTCTTTCAGTAAAGACCAGTGAAGTTAAAGAGAAATATTACTTTACATGGTTCTGACTGAAGTTCTACATCTGATTCTGCAATTTGAAAATAGAATAAACATAAAATCTTGATCACTTCAGGGAAACAAAGAACTATAAGCATCAGGTTGGTTTTTTCTTTCAAAGTACTAATACTGTAATATAAGGCTATTCGTAGTAAAATAGGAGTGTCTGTGTATGTTTGTATATGCAACATTGAAAATGGCACCAACAGAAGAACACTGAAGTATATGAAAAGAAATACAATGTCTCATTTTGCTCTCCCTTGGTTTTTTTTGGGAGTAATGAGGGGAGAGTGATTTTTTTTTTTTTTTTAAAAATTTTCACTGTGCACTGTAAGCTATAGATTTTGAAAGAACCTGACTATTTTATTTTTTTAAGCTGTTACTTTTCTTCTGAACAGATAGGAAATTTGATATTTTTAATATTTCTTTAGAGCCTTATTTAGCAGAACTTGCCTTCTTGCAAGTTTGGAATTGGAGCAGACTAGCTAGTCTTTGGCTTAAGTCTCCAGAAGGCAGAGAAAACCACAGAAGCTCTGCCCTTCCTATGAGGCTGCTACCTCTAATCTGACTATGTGCTACTAAACAAGCACACCAAGAGAATGGAGAAATGAGGAAACTGACCCTTGGGGCTTCTTAGGAAAGGCATACACACACAAAAAAAGTCATGACCATGTCTTTTAAAGATATGATAACTTCTAAATGACCAAGAAAATGGGTGTTGTAGAGGGAATTTTAGCTGTGTCACAAGATGGCATCCTGGAAGCCCTTATGCACAGCTCAGGCTACAAGGAAGATGATGAAATACCGGAGGTGAACCTTAAGGGCATCGTGCCCTTGAGGCTCTAGGCAGGAAGGACATGGGGGACAGCTCGACAGCGTCTGCGTAGATCAAAGCTTGGCCGGAACTTGCAAGCAGGAGACCACCCTGTCAGCGCCTTGGCGCGTGGACAGAGACATTTAACCTGTCGGGATACGGGGATAGAGCGTGGCTGTGCAGTGCTAACCGATACGAAAGTATAAACTATGTGTGATCGGTCACCGAGTGTATAAACACAGCTGCCTGTGTGCATTAACGCGGAACACTGACGAACCTTCTGTGAAGTGTGTCGTGATTCTGGGGCTCCCCGTGCAACAATTGGTGACCCCGATGTGATTCGGTTTTTTGGAACGGGGCAGTCGGTTCGGTTAACAGGGTGCATCGGCACGGAGTTAACCTGGTGTTACGACACTGGATTTGCGGTACGACGCAGGTTGCTGGAGTGCTTCTCTGGAGGAGCGGGAC
>NW_008595483.1:0-2254 GCF_000691845.1 Merops nubicus
TTCAGGAAGACAGGGAGGGGGGAAAAAAGGAAAATAAGAGAGGATCCGAAGCAGCTTCCCACAGCAGATTTTTTGTGTGACTCAAAACAATCCCCAATTAAATAAAGAATAATAATAAAAAAGAGTATATGCTCAAGCTCCTCGGAAAGTCCTGGCTGCTGGAGGAGCTGAGTCCTTCCCAGGATCGAGGCAGACCCAGCAAAGCCAGGCAGCGAGCAGCTTCCAACAGAACACAGCCCAAAAAGCTTGGCTGGAACCTGGAAGACCCCCAAAGTCTCCTGCAAAAGCCTGGGAGAAGCCCACGAGGTGGTGGCCACGTGTCAGGGTAGCTCTGGGGGGGTGACAGGAGCCACCACGTCCCCTCATCCCAGGACAACACCTCGTGTCCATGCTCAGCACACAGAGCTGGGCTGAGAGAAAGCTCTAACCCCAAAGTGATTCCTCTGAGTGGAACTTTATCCCCAGCACCCCCCTGCAGCAGCACTTTCCACCTCAGCACTCAACGTTACGGCCCTTGGTGTATTAATAATATTAATATTAATAACAACATCATGACCAGACACCTCGAGAGCCTTCAAGAACTTCCCCCGTGTTATTTTAAGGCTCTCAAATCCCTTCTCCTCTCTGCCTGCAAAGACATTTCGGCTCCTCAGCTGATGAGCAATCCAGGCGCCGCGCTCGCCGAGGCTGCAAAGTCATAACATTTGTTTGGGAAATTTATTTTAGCCAATATTTCTCCATAAAATAAATTGTATAAATGAAATCAGACTGACACCGCCATATTTCCTAACTAGCCGGCGTCTCCCTGCAGCACTCAGGGACTGTCAGAGATTTTTCCCTGAGGTTTTTCCCCGTTTATTTTATTTATTTTTGCAAAGCAGGGGCACGTGGGGAGGTTTTGGCACGGTGCATTTTTCAAATCAAGGCAAACCTCGTTACCTAATAAGCAGGTTTTGCATGTTTCTGAGGCAGGATTGCTCTGGGTTCACCTCACACGACAGGTTAAAACAATTAAAAGCCAATCCTGAAAATAATCCCTTTTCTTGCCCACACAACTTTAGAGGTCTGTGGAATTTGAAATTCCCCTGTAAGATTTGGGGCCTCAGGTTTGGAGGGGTAAAATTGCCTTTGATTTTTAAGTTTGCTATTGAGTTCTGATTGCTGCAATGAAGATGAGGGAAGATTATTCTGTCAGGGGTGACACTCGCTGTTCTATGCACTGCAAAAAACATGAGCTTAAGGAAGAAAGAAAACAGAACATGGTGAAGATGCAGGAAAAAATCTGTGTGGATCAACATCACCAACTGGGATTTACACCAGCCAAGCCCTGGGACCAGACACCAGCAGAGCCCCTGAGCTGGAGAATCTCTAAATTCCAGATTTAATCCACCGTGGCAGGACCTGAGACCTTCATCAGCACATTGAAGTTGGGAAGATTTCAGCAGATCTTTGCTGCACTGGGACCCACCCGCAGCCCAGGGCTGCTCCAGGGCCAAGATGTTGGTGAAAGCACAAGGCAGGAGGAGGAATGTGTTATTCTTTACATTGTGGAGAAGCAAATAAAAGCCCAGTGAGGTTGAGGTCAGGTGGACCAGGTCTGCACTGAGCTTTGCTGGCCCTGGACTGCTCTGCCTGGTCTTGGCAAAGGAGAAGGTCTGTGCTGGAGCATCCCCAGGGCTGGAGGGCAGCAGAGCTGATCTGCTTTTCTCCTCCTCGTCTACAAGGGGAACATCCAGAGAATGGAACATGCAGAAAATGGAACATCCAGAGAATGGAACATCAAGAGAATGGAATATCCAGAAAATGAAACATCAAGAGAATGGAACATCCAGAAAATGGAACATCCAGAGAATGGAACATGCAGAAAATGGAACATCCAGAGAATGGAACATCATGAAAATGGAACATCAAGAAAATGGAACATCCAGAGAATGGAACATCAAGAGAAACTGAGCTTTGCTGGCCCTGGACTGCTCTGCCTGGTCTTGGCAAAGGAGAAGGTCTGTGCTGGAGCATCCCCAGGGCTGGAGGGCAGCAGAGCTGATCTGCTTTTCTCCTCCTCGTCTACAAGGGGAACATCCAGAGAATGGAACGTGCAGAAAATGGAACATCCAGAGAATGGAACATCCAAAAAATGCAACATCCAGAAAAGAGAGTCTCCAGGAAAGGGAACCTCAAAACCCTGTTATCAATCCCCACGAGGTCTGTCCTCCACACTCGAGGACAGGTCCATGCCAATTTTCACTACACCTCT
>NW_008595483.1:2285-12215 GCF_000691845.1 Merops nubicus
TTCCCTACAACTCTGGCTACAAGCACATGGAGCTGGAGGCCCAAACCTGGAGGAAGGGGCAGCTGTGCACCCAGCAGCGTGAGAACCGAGCAGGCTGGGGGCTGAAAAAAACGTGACCAACTTAACCCTAATTCCTCAAGCCTTTAAATTTGTCACTGGTGGGGTTAAATTGCTTTCAAGGGCTTGCATTATGTGGATACAGCTTTTAAAAAGCAGGACAGGCTGACGTGCCTCGTGTTGACCCATTCGTGTACCCATGGCCTTAATCTAAACTTTCCTGGATCTCATTCTATGAATAATTATACACACAGGAGGGCAGCTCATCAGCTGGCGTAAACTGGCTTAACTCCACCAAAGTAATTGGAGAACAGGCCAGAATCCTGTTTCCAGCCATGGTACGATGCCACTGGGGTTGTGCAGGCAGCACACGAGGGCTGCAGGCAGGAGTCTGGGCTTTTATCACCACCTTGGGATCAGCTCTGCTCCAACCAGCCAGGATGCCTGCACGCCCTGCCAGCTCCCTCTGTGTCTTTTCAGCTTGCTTCATTCAGTTCAGTTCTCTTTAACTTTAGTCTCCTTGTTGGTTTTTTTTTTGTGGTTTTATTTCAAAATAACAGCCCTGTCTCCTTGAGAAAGCAGCTGGAATTGTGTGGTTTAAATAAAAACTCTCAATTTTCTAAGCATCACTGCGTCCCACTATTTATTCCTTATTTTAAGGTATCGATGTGTGGCCCCTTCTCCCCCCAGGCACCCTCCCTTTTGCTTCCCAAAATCCACTTTCAGCCTCAGCTTCTTGCACACACACTCGTGCTGTCCTGACCCACCAGCTAACCCCACTCCTGACTCGAATTCCCAAACAGCATCTTCCCAGGATCTGGATCAAATCCCCAGTTCCCTCCAGCGTGTGAAACCTCAGCAGCAGGTCACAACGTGCCACAAATCCTACGGAGGTGAACACAGACGTGTGTGGAGGGGACCCCCAGGGAGGGCTGGGGGAGCAGGGATGAGCTCTTCCCACCCCTCCTCTGCTCCACCTGGCTGGAGAGATTCAGTCCCACAGCCAGGATCAGAGAGCAGCGCTGGCTGCTCATCTCACCAATCAATTTTTACGGCTGGAGAGGATAATAATGGTAATATCAGTATAAAAAAAACCCCGCAATGACCCATAACAGTAACATATTACAGCTCCTTTTAAATAACTGTGCTGGCTGCAGTTTCTTTGTTTCTCTGGCAGCAGATGAGCCGAGGGGCTGGGACCATCTCCCCGTCTCCGGGATGCGCTGACGTCCCCAAAGCCAGGGGGACACACTGGGATGGGGATGGGGACAGGGGAATGAGGGACCCAGCTGGGAGGGGAGAAGGGGATAACAGAGTGGAGCGCTCCCCCCATCCCAACCTGGAAAAATTTAGGCTGGGATTTCATCCTGTCCTTGTCCCCCTGGCCCAGCAGTGCTGCCCTTGGTGGCAGATCCTTCTGCTGCTCTAAGGCAATGGAGCAGAAGGCACAGATCCATCTCCAACCCCCCCTCGACCACATGCTGCAGGGGGAAAACCTGAAGATAGAACATTTTACTGGGCACCAAAAGGGAAGCGTGGTCCCAAGGGTTAACAGACATGTGCTGTGGGTTATTGGTGCTGTGGGAAAGGTCTTGCTTCCCAAGAAAGGAAAGAAAAGTGAAAAAAAAAGAGGAAAAGTTAAAACTCAAACCTCGCTGCACCTTCTCCCCCAAAAGCCTGGGGTGGGAGGACAGGGCTTGTTTTAGGGTGGGATGTTATACAGCCCAAGGAGGGAGGACTGAACAGCTTTTTGATTCGGGCATTTGGTACCAGGAGGAAGAACTAAGGTGAGATTGAGGTTGGTTGGGATGGGGGAGAGAAAACTAAAGCCACTGCTGCTTCCTTTGCATGACATTACTCTGAAGTCATCAGCTTGGCTCTTCAGATCGCCACAAAAAGCTCCTTTAAAATACTGGCCTTGATTTCCAAGCACAATAAAGCACCTTTATCCTTTCATGGAAAAGGACCTTTGGGCTGCCCTCAATCTTAAGCACATCATTAGCCTCAGAGTACCTGGTCCCTCACGCTGCTGTGCAGCAGCTTCCAAAAGGCTCTTTTCTTCCAGTCACTATTTCATACAAATACTCCAAAATATTTAAATCCTTTAAAACTGTTCAGAGGCTTGAAGCTGTTTGTGATTATTTTTTTTTTTCCCATTTAAAACCAGATCCAGCCTATTGCTATTTACTCCAGATTCTGTAACAGCGACAGCAGAGCTGAGCCCAAACTGTGCAAAAAGAGATTTCAAGAGATGGGAACATGACAAGAGACACACAAACACTAAAATCACACACACACACGTGTGCCAGGAGCTCCTGCACTCCCTGCTCCTACCTCCGAGCTCCCACTTGCCCTCTCAAGCCTACTCATGGGTTGGTTTGCTGTGGGTATTATTTTAAATGGTGCTTCTGAGTGACCCTCGAATTTGCACACTGAATAAAACCTCATCTGCCTCTGCAGGCTGGGAGGGGCTGTGGGGACACCGGGCTGGTTGCTCCACAGACAGACATGCACCGTTTTTCAGAGAGCCTGTTTTGGACAGATAACACCCATCCCTTTCTTCCCACCAGCATCCCAAAAACCAGAGGCTAAACGGGGCTGAAAGAGCTGCTTAGACAACGGCGATCGGGCTGAATGGCAGAGAGGAAAACAGGAGAGCAGGGATCTTAAACCAGCCCTAAATTGTGCTGCTTTCCATGGACTTCTCTTCTGCAAGTGCTATTTTTAATCCTCCACCTTGTTCCCGTGTTTTCTGGCCACCAACCCCTAGATCACCAATTTTTTTTTCCTCTTATAATACTTGCTGAAATCCAGAACATTTCCCCAGCCCTGTTTTGGCAGAGTGTAACTCCTGCATAAGCACAGAGAAATCCTGCAAACGGAGGATTGAGCCTTTTCTCACATTCCCACAAACACCCTGAGCCCATTCCCAGGATCTGACCCCCCTCTTGCCATGGTGGGGTCACCCTTCCACCCTCCATCCCACCAGGATCAGGGATTAGGCTCCAGCCCCCCCAGACTCCCTTTGCTCCAGGTAGATTCCTGCTATCATTGTTAGGACTTAATTCCTAATAAATAATGAAGCTGGAGGATTTTGTTAGCGTGGGGCTGTGGGTGCTGCTTCCTTTTGTCACCTCCACCCATTTCCCCGATTCCCCATCAACCAGTAAATGCTGCTGGGGACACTTTATGGAGGTATTGAAATGAAAAAGCAAACGGGGTGCCCATGCTGCAGAGGGAGGTATTAAATAGATAAGCAGACCATTTAAACCAGTCTCCCACTAATACTTCCCCATCCACGGAGCACCTGGAGCACAGGTACACTTCAGCTTTGTGAAAAACGACCCAATTTTGCACGGGAAGGTCTTATTCAAAAATTCCCTTATGTGAAAAATTTTGAAGTGGGGGAAAAAAAAAGTTCCTTTTATTTATTCATTTACTCTCCATCGTATGAGAGAGAGAGAGAGAGAGAGAGGAGGGGGAGAAGTGTTTATTTTAATCAAACCCAGAATATTTAAGCAGCTGAAATGGGTTTATTTTTCATGTTAAAAAGGGACGTTTTGAAAACACTCCATGAAACAACAACCAAAAAAAAAAAAACCCAACCCAAAATGCCTTGATCACAAAATAAATTATTTAGCTCTTATATAAACCCCGACAAACATTTTTGTCACTTTTGCACAGCCCTGATTACGGTGCATTATGCTTTCTAACAGCTTTTCTGAGCATCATCACTAATGGATTTTATAACATGCTTTATAACAGGTTATTAAGGAATATGGCTATAGCTGGTAATCGCTGTATAATATGAATAAAGCATTTAAGAAACGGCCCCTTCATTTAAACTGTTAACTGGGAAAACGGTCGCCTTATAAATAACAGCAGCGAGAGGCATTTCTGGGGAGGGCTCCCTCCTCCAGCCCTGGAAAAAAAAAAAATCTCTATTTCCACATTTCTTCCTTCCTTTCTCTTTTTAAAGAGTAAAACCTGCTCATTCATCATTATTCTTAAAACCTCCTTTGGCTGCGATGCCCACAAGAAGCGAATCCCTCGAGACTATTTTCTTTTATATGATGAGTCATTTATTTTCTACAATGGTATCATAAATTTTGAAAAAGTTCAAGCGCGCCGTGCATGGGCCATTGCCAAGTAACCGTGTCATCTCCACGGCTGTGTTTACGGTCTCTCCTTCCCCACACCTCACTGTTTTGTCATCCCGTCACTGAATCATTTCGGGCTTGATCCTGCTCCCATTTAAGTCAATGGCAAAATTCCCATTGACGTCAATGGGAAGAAGAAACGAGCTATCTGGGAGGGAGATGATCTATGGAGGTGGATGGATATATCAAACCACGGCCCGATGTTGAGTATCTAACTAATAATAAAAAATTACGGTCTGCTCTGATAGTAGGGGAATAGTAGGTGGGCTTGGGGGAAGCGAGGAATAAAATTAACATTATAATTGGGCAGGTATTTATAAATCTGCATCCTGGAGGAGTTTTGAAACGTCTGTTAAAAAGACAAAACATCGACTCCCCCAGCTAAAAGATAAGCTGTGGGTTTTGGTGGAGCACCCCAGGGGGGCTCCTGCATCCTTCAGCCCACGTCCTGCATCCCTCATCCCTCCAGCCTGCATCCCTCATCCCTCCACCCCACATCCTGCATCCCTCATCCCCCATCGCTCCATCCTGCACCCCACGTCCCGCATCCCCCATCCTGCATCCCCCCTCCCTCACCCCACATCCCGCATCCCCCATCCCGCACTCGTAGCCCCGGCGGGTGCGTGTCAGTCCCGGCTCCACAAGCAGGTGGCAGTGGCGACATTTCCCGAGGAGCTTTCTCAGCTGGAAACGTCCAAAGCGGGGAGAGGAAGGGGAGGGGGAGAATAACCCTCACCCAGGAACAAACACACCAAAATAAATAACATCTCGAAACGTTAACTTCTTTCCCTCTATCAGATCATTGTTAACAGCTAATAAAATATCAGTCTGCAGGGACCCGAGATATAACCAATACCCTAATAAAGAGAGTCAAAGAAAGGAAATTAGATCTGCTGGGTTTTTATACCCCGCGAATAAAGTGATGGATCTGAAGATTCGGACAATCGTTGCCGAAAAAATAGAGAAGCAGAGCCCGGAGAGCTGGGATGTGGCTCTGCCCCGGATCACCCGTCCTCCTCCCGTTACAACTACTGCTTAATGCTTTTCAAAAGGGCCCATTAGCAAACGCCACACGTAAAATGATTCATTGGTGGAAACCCGTATGAAGAAGTATCACGGTCTCGGCTCCGATATTGCGATGTAATTAATATCAATTGGATTAATCACGGCGAGTTAAGTGAAATGTTATGAAACAACGAGCGTGCAAACGTCCCGGCCTCCCCCCCTCAGACAAAAAATGTGGCGTTTTCAATATTTGCCTGCAGCTGACGACAATAAATCCTCTTAAATTTGCCTTCCAAGGTCAGCGAGTGCGGGAGATGCATGTATATGATTTTCTAGTTTACCTGCTAAGGAGAGAGAGGGGTCAGTAAATTATCCTCCCGATTCAGCCTAATTGAATAGACTAGTGGACGTCAGAGTGGAAACTGGAGGGAGCATGAGGACATCCTTGACAACACAGATCTGTCACCCAAGACGAGAAGAGACAGGTAAATGGACTGACAGAGGGGAAAGATATACCACACGTATAATAACCGCCGCGTGATGAGGAGAACAAGTGTTAAAGGAAGAATAACAGAGCCACCTCTGCTGTCTGCAAAGCAACTTCCCTCATTTTTTTAATTAGTGGAACCTGCAGCTGACAAGGGAGGGTGAGATTGAAGACCCGCTGGAAGCTCGTTACATATTCTCATCCTGAAATGGGTGGCAAGAGGCGACGTTTTGAAGCCAACCCAGTCGCGTTTTTCCGGAGCAGGACAACTTCCAGGATTTGCCAAATGGGCAAAGAATGACAGGTTGATGTTTCTGAGAGAAATGGGTTCCCCCTGCAAATCTGTGAGAGCAGCCAAAGCGGCAACCCGGGGATTGCACAGTGTTTGCTCTTGGATGGGGCTTTTACGCCTTGGTTTGGAGGTTCTTTATAGGAGAAGAGTTAATGGCATTAATCCCGTTTCGCAGCTAGAGAAAGCGAGGCAAAGTCGTTTGCTCAAAATGACTCAGTTGAGACCAAGAACCAATTGCTCTGACGACTGCTCCCAAGCCTGAACCGATGGGATGAGGCAAGAGGAGCAGCCAGCGGATGAAGTACGGAGAGAAGCAGGCTGCTGAGCGAGGAGGGGAGAGGAGGTGTTCGTGGGAGAACTCCACGTTGGGTCAATTCACAAGTCTGAGCCAATGATCCCAAAATTTCTGCACGATACCTTGGAAAAAGTAACAGCACAGTGTATAGACATGAAGAAAGAAAAGAAGGAACCTCAGAACAAATTATCCTATCATATAAAAGCGGCAGTGCAGAAATATAACAAATATTCTTCTCTTTTTTAGAAGAGGGGCCAGGAAAACATGGGTGGGTTTTCAGACACAAGCTGCTTTTCCACAGCAGAGGCTCTTTAGTCAAGAACTTTTCCTTACATGCAGCAGCTGCTACCAGAGGACATCAAACCACTGTAAAAAAGTTAACAAGTTATTCCTGGGCAAAGAGAGAATTGGAAGAGGAATGTTTGTCATCAAGGAGCAAACGAAGGCCTGTTCCACTCTCATCTTGAGCTCACCAAGCAGAGTTCCAACAGAAAACAGAAATTTTCACTATTCATTTTAAGCCACAAGAAAATCTTGTGCAAGCACTACCCAGCTCAGCGTGGTGGGACCCATAAGCTTCATGTCTTTCACTGTGACATTAACAGCAGGGTCCAAACAAATGTTTTCAACAATTTTTTGGTGAACGGCTGATGAAACATCTTTTAGGTGCCCAGCATTCCTGTGCCCTCCCCAAACTACCACGTTTCCAATAAAATCTTGGAGAGTCTTGAAGGCAAAGTGCAACCTTGGATGCACTGTAGTAGTTAGTTTCCTAGATGGGCAACATAATTTTCAACATTAAGATTAGAAGATTAAACTGCTGATGGGATAACGGGATGTTCTGGTGTTGGTAGGTGACACAGTTGGCAGAGTGTGGTCTGAGAGTAAGCTGCAAAGTGTCCTTAAATCCATAGACCACAGGAAAGGTCTCATGAAGGGGATGCTCAAAAGGCTGCACTGTTGGGGGAAATTTCATTCTCCCCATCAGATCTCAACCTCTGCTGGTGGTGAAGAGTCTTGTCCACAGAACATGGCAATTATTCCAACTTGGCTGAAGAACAAGACCTAGAGCTGGCCTGATCCACCCTGTCCTTCACATCTGGGACAGCTTCAGAGAAGGTCTTTGGATCAGTGTTCCACACTATCCCTGAGAAGTTCCCCAGGTACCTGGAGAGGATGAGCAGCATCACCAGCTCAGCACATCAGGCCCTTGCTACCTTCAGAGTCCTAATTCCTGAGGTTACAAGACTGCCTGAGGATCTTGGCCACCATTCAATGGTCTGGTAGCCGTGATTGAAAAGCAAGTTGGAAACCAACACTCCTCAGTTCCACAGAGAACAAAAAATCTGACTGTTAAGACAAGCTGCCCTTTCTAGTCCACGTGGACTTCCAGTGGCCCACCTTGTGGTATCATGAGATGAGAGAGGCCAATATTAAAAATGCAAGGGTGGGCATGAGAGTACAGCTCACTTACAAAGCAGAATAGGAAGCAAGGAATGTCTTAAAGTTAAAATTTCACACCTAGGAGAAGAGCAGGTAGCTGTGGCTACCCCAATGGATGCATGTCTGAAGCTCAGGCTCTTTATAGAACTGGGGACCTCCCTCAGGCTTTGAGTTTGCACGTGACATGGAACGTGGGGACACAGGAATTACCAAATTTTGTTGAGAATTTCTATTTACAGAGTCTTTGGAAGGAGATTTGAAGAGTCTGTAAGATACCATGGGAACACCCATAAGGCACTAGAGGAGGCAAAGCTTCACTATTACCACCCTGGGACTCTCCCCGACGTAATTCCAGTGGAGTCAGTCATTCAATTTTAATCATAACTAATGCAATGCCTTTTACAAGAAGAGGTCGTGCTATATTCTAATCCATTTTGTAATAAAGCATAAATTTTAAAGAATCAATTGAACACGGCACTGAACTCACAGTTTACCCAACGCCTTTGCTACCAAAAGGTGTCCCTGCACAATTAACTGACTTTAAAAGACCCTGGCTAAAGGATGGAGAACGTTCCAAACTTCTGGCACTTGGTGGTATCTAGGAAACAATGCAAGGAGTAAAGCAGCAATGCCATAAAAATAAGGCAGAGTGGCAGGAGGGGATTTTTTTTTAAGGGAATATCTAAGAAGAGAGAAAAATAATGATCTGATTTAAACTACGTAGGAAAAGGAGGTTTTGACCCCCTAAGAGGAAAATCTTGTGAGGTGCTTGGAAGAGACACCATCAGAACTTGAGCATTATCTTTAGCTTTTATTTTGGGCGTCTTCCAGTTCCTCCAGTTAACGCCCTTTCCACTGGTCAGGATGGACCCAATCCTGCACGTACTGGTGGGAATGGTCCTTTCCATTACCCAGTTTCAAGTGCTGGGATATCCAGGCAGGCCCATGGTGGGAGGGATCAGCAGGGTCTGCAATGGGCTCCGTCTGCTTTTGATGAAGTAGCAAAAGAAGCACAACGAGCCCCTCAGGTCCAACTCTCTTCCCTGTCCAGGGGAAAATAATTTAGCCTGAGAATTTGAAATGGAAGTCGGGGAAAAAAGATGAGATGTCTCTCTCTGCAGTTTGGTTAATTTAAACTGGACTTTAATAGGGATGATTCTAAAATAGAAACACTTTTTAGCCAGAGCCAGGGTTTTAAATGTCCTCAACGGTCTGGCTGCAGGAGCTTGGACTGCTGTAGAAATTGCTGCCATTTGCAAAATTTGGCTGCAGCCACCGGGATGATTTCAGACATCTCCACCCCCCAGGATGAGCCCTGTGCCCTGGCTCCAGCTCCAGCACCTGCAGCCGTGGAAGCTCGGCCACCAGCACGTGGAGAACCCCACGCCAGCACCCCCAGAAGCCACAGAGCAGCATTTTGTTCCATCCCACTTATCCTCCTTTCCCAAATCTCGGGGCAGATTCCCTCCCCGTCTGAGAACAGTGTTTTTGCTTGTGTTTATGCAGGGCAGAGCCCAGCAAAGTCTCTTCCCCCAGAAAGACTTTCCTTTCCTTGCAGCTCCCTTCCCACACATGAGCACTTCCCAAACCCCCTGTGCCGGCCCTGAGGTCAGAATCCATCCCAGCATCTCTTCAGCAGTGCACAGTCCACAAAAGATTTAATTTTCTTTCTCTTTCTTTCTTTCTTTCTTTCTTTCTTTCTTTCTTTCTTTCTTTCTTTCTTTCTTTCTTTCTTCCTTCCTTCCTTCCTTCCTTCCTTCCTTTCCTTTCCTTTCCTTTCCTTTCCTTTCCTTTCCTTTCCTTTCCTTTCCTTTCCTTTCCTTTCCTTTTCTTTTCTTTTCTTTTCTTTTCTTTTCTTTTCTTTTCTTTTCTTTTCTTTTCTTTTCTTTTCTTTTCTTTTCTTTTCTTTTCTTTTCTTTTCTTTTCTTTCCTTCTTTCCCTTTCTTTTGTTCTTTCTTTTTCTTTCTCTCTCTCTTCTCTTTTTCTTTCTTTCTCTCTCTCTCTCTTTCTCTCTCTCTTACTCTCTGTCTTTTTTCTCTTTCTCTTTCTCTTTCTCTTTCTCTTTCTCTTTCTCTTTCTCTTTCTCTTTCTTTCTCTTTCTCATCTTTCTCTTTCTTGTCTTGCTCTCTCTCTTTCTCTCTCGCTCTTTCTTTTTTGTTCTTTTTCTCTTTTTTCTTTCTCTCTTTCTCTC
>NW_008595484.1:0-4501 GCF_000691845.1 Merops nubicus
CAGCCCGATCATGCAGCCCGTGTGCCTCCGCTGGTAGAGGGCCTGGTACACGCTGGGCAGCTTGGTAATGAGCACGTACCTGTTGAAGGCCACCAGCAGGTGGGAGGCCAGGGAGACGGTGAGGCCAAGGCCGAGGAGGCCCCCTCGGAGCAGCCGGTACTCCGCCGAGCGAAGTGAGGAGGAGTTGGGAGGCAGCAGCCCCAGCACAGCCTCTTGGGGCATCCACAGGGCGCACACACTTAGGTCTGCCACGCAGCCGTTCACGATGAAGGCATTGCTGGTTGTCTGCAGCTTCTTGAAGGAGAAGACTAAATAGATGACCATCACATTAGATAAAGTCCCTGAGATAGCTAAGACCGCGTAGAGCAGCGAGAGGAAGATGCGAGTCTCAGAGGAGTCCTCCCAGAGCAGCAGCAGGGGCGAGCTGGCACTCCAGGAAGAGGCGTTGGGCATCTCGCCGAACGCAGCTCAGTGTTGACTTCTCCCTGTAAATCCCATCCTCGCTTGGGTCAGAAGATTCTTCTGCAGGAGTCCCCCACCAAGCACAAGGGAAGAGTCCCTCAGCTGCACGTCTTAAGGCAGGTTTCAGTCATGCAAACAGCAAGGTCCAGAAAACGCAGTTCACAGTCACGATCCCGAGAACAGCAGTGTCCAAAGCAGATAGGCAGCAAGAGATCCTACAGACTGTAGCTGGCAAGGTGGGTCCGTAGGGAGCAGGTAGCTGTTGGCAGACCAGAGCACGACAGGATTCTGTCGCTGTGAAAACGCCAAAAAGCAGCAGCAGCACCTTGCAATCAGCAGCAGAAACGGCAGCAACTGATACAAAGCTTTGCAGTTTCTCCTGTGCCACAGTACGTACACTGTATATCATTCCAGGAAGATTCAGCCCTTCCACTCTTCATGAATTATTCAGCAGATTTTCAACTTGTTAAATCAAGAAGAAAAAAAAAGCCCACACAACCACCAAATCCTATCATGCTCCAGAAATACTGCAACTACAGTCTCTTTTCTCTGTGACTTACCAGTTACCTGGTTCTAACCCATTTATTTATACTTTAATTTGCAGCAATCTTTCAAACCAGTATCAGTCACTTCTATCTGAAACACAATCCATTTACTCTAGAAACTCTTCTGCTAGATACTCAGGCTGGGGTTTTGGTTTTGTTGAGAGAAAGTGCATTACACTTCTGCAATCTCAAAGTTAAATTTAGAACTGGTCTGTAATAACAATATACTTTCTAAATTAAATCTTTCAAACACAACAGATACACAGATCCTTGGTAAGACAGTGTTTATTTGAGGAAGCTGGTCCTCAGTCTAAATATCCTACATTTCTTTATAGAACTCAGCCTTGTCTCAGCCTGCAGGAAATCCTGCGTCACCAACTCGCTGGAGGTGAACGCTGGTGTCAGTACCCAGGTAAACACAATCAGCACAGCATTTGAAATGGTCTCACACCAAAATTAATTCAGAGCACAAGTTCCCACAGAGGTGAACAACACCTTCTTAGGTGGCCTAAAAGCTGGTTGAAGAGTAGGGCTTAACAGTCCCTTCCCAAATGGAAAAGAGTTAATAGTGGGATTCTCCCAGGAACTCTACAGTGCTTTACCCAAACAGGGGCAAAACGTTAACAGTCCTTACACTGGACAAGATTTTGTAAGAAATTGAGTAAAAGAACTTAAATTTCCTCCCAAAAGCTTTCCAGAAAAGGAATGATAAATTTTTTTTCGTGAGTTTAGAAGAAAAACTGCTTTTACAGGTGGGTTATGTGTAGGCTACCAAAGTAAGTGTCCTGGTTCCGTGTAAAAAGGGGTTCAGGGCAGGACCCACACGGAACAGAACTATGTACTCGCCTCTCCCCCACCCCCTTGAGAGAGAGAGAGACACTTTTTAAAAAAAAAAATGAAGTATATTGTTCAACAAGGAACAGAAAACGAAAAAGGGAGGTAAGGAAAATAATATATATAAAGATCAGGGGAATAATACAAAAGATAAAATATACAAAACCCTCAGAAATGGTTCCAGGGTCCCACGGAGTGAAAGGAGAACTTTCCTCTCTGAGGTCCAAGGCAGGAGTGAAACAAGAAACCACTCCCTGCCTCTTATCAGAGTGTGTGTGGGAAGGGGAGGGAATACAATGGTTTCACCCCCACCCGGGGTCCTCCCAGTTGCTGGAAGGTCACGACCCCATTCCAAGCCTCAAACCACAACAGTAAGCAATCTCAACTCATGAGGTATGACCTGTATATTGACCAAAGATACCTTTATAAGGTGTTTTTAGATAGTTACACTCACAATGCTAACAAATGACAATAACAAAATAATATATGAGGTAATTATAGTTACACCATATGTTCTCAAGATAATTATTTTGTGTGGGTTAATAGATTATTTTGTTGCAACATGGCTCATCTTTTGACTGAAAGGCTCATGTTTGCATTTGACAAGACTATTGATCCAAATTAGATTTGTTACAAACATGAATAGCTGTGTATTTTAAAAACTAATTAGAATGCTCATGTCTTTAAGGTTAAAGACATACCTGAGTGATTTCCTTGATCAGGCCCTTAATTACCATATTTTTTGCCTGCTGCACTTTACATTGTAGATCTAATCAAGTGTCAAACCTTTTGAGGCCTTTCATTGTTTAGCTGTCAGTAGAGAACAGTTATTAGAGAAACTAAAATCCTCCTCTTTCTGCAGTACTGTATTTGAAAAATATTCTCTAAATCTGTAACAAGAAATAACTCCCTAACCAAGAAGCTCCTTAAAGCATACTTTAAAGAGATGATTAAGAGTTTTGTAAGACATTACCCACAGAACCATAGGCCCAGTAGAGACCTCTAGATTTATTAAACAATCCTTAAATTCTTATCAAACTTTTTAAAAGGTCTGTGCTACAGCTTCTTCTCCCAGAACAAGAAGATATATTTATGTATGAAGCAACAGAAATAGTGAGATTCAAGGATAAGCAAACAGATAATATGAAACAAATTTCAGGGTATTTCTTGAAAGCTACAAGGTTCTAAGACTCTCCTTGACCTTTCACTGTCCCAAAAACATAACGTAATGCAACAAATTTCCTGTAAATCAGCAACAAACCATGTTAGAGCCATTTGTACTAGTTTTTAATTGAGGGACAGATAAAAAGGTAAAGGGAAGCAAGATCTTTTAGGTTGGTAGGAAGACCCTGCTGTTAGTGACACTATGAAACCTGTTGCACATGCAAAAAAGACAAAGTAACATAGACCTTTAACAACAGTCTTTGTCCAGGAAAAAAAAGTTTCCTCAATTCAGACACAGATTTTAAATTACAGTATTCTGAAATATAATCTTTACATCATTATAATGCTGGAGGGAAGGGGTGCCATCCAGAGAGACCTTGACAGGCTTGAGAGGTTGGGCTCATGCCCGCCTCATGAGGTTCAACACAGCCAAGTGCAAGGTCCTGCACCTGGGTTTGGGCAATCCCAAGCACAAATACAGGCTGGGCAATGAGTGGATTGAGAGAAGTCCTGAAGAGAAGGACTTAGTGGTGCTGGCTGATGAAAAGGTCAGCATGAGCCAAAAATGTATGAGTGCAGCCCCAAAAGCTAACCCTATCCTGGGCTGCATCAAAAGAAACATGGCCAGCAGGTTGAGGGAGGTGATTCTCCCCCTCTGCTCCATTCTCGTGAGACCCTGCCTGGAGTACAGTGTCCAGCTTTGGAGCCCCCAGTACAAGATGGACCTAGACCTCTTGGAGCAGGTCCAGAGGAAGGCCACAAAGATGATCAGAGGACTGGAACACCAAGCCTACAATGACAGGCTGAGAGAGCTGGGGTTGTTCAGCCTGGAGGAGGCTCTAGGGAGACCTCATTGCAGCCTTCCAGTATCTGAAGGGGTCTTGCAAGAAATAGAGGGAGGGACTTTTTACAGGGGCTTGTGGTGATAGGATGAAGGATAATGGCTTCAAACTGAGAGAGGGTAGATTTAGATTAGAAATTAGGAAGAATTTTTTCACTATGAGGGTGGCAAGACACTGGAACAGGTTGCCCAGGGAAGCTGTAAATGCCCCAGCGCTGGATGTGTTCAAGACTAGGTTGCACTGGGCTCTGAGCAAGCTGGCCTAGTGGGAGGTGTCCCTGCCAAAGCAGGGGGATTGGAACTAGATGATCTTCAAAGGTCCCTTTCCAACTCAAACCATTCAATGATTCTATAATATGAACATGTTGATTAGATACTTGATGTTAAACAAAGCAAATACAAGGAGGATAGCTGGAGAGATCAGTTATAAAAGATACCTACCATACTAACACCTTTTTGCAACATCATCTTACTTAGATACATTGCATGCTTTAAAATAAAAAAGGTGATTTCAAAGAGCTGTCCCTCAGTTAGAGATCTAAGCGTACTGGTTTACATCAAAAGATCTAGGTAAGAAAAGCCAAGAAACAAGGAAGCTGGCTGATAGAGGCATTTTATTATCAATTAGCTGCATTTATATATATATATATATATA
>NW_008595485.1:0-5419 GCF_000691845.1 Merops nubicus
TCAAACCTTGATTTAGCAAAATGAAGGAGAAGCAGAGAAATGGTCACACAAGGAATTCTGTTAAACCCCCTCTGTGCTAGCATGCAGAATTAGACAAGGGAATTGGTGACTGTGATAAACACCAAAGTACTTTTCCTGATGTCCATCTGGGACATGACACAATGACAAATGATTGTCATCCAAAGTCTGGGGTCTTTGTTGCCCAAGTGGGAGGAAAATAGCATTTCCTATTCCCCCTTGAATCTAGATTTTGACCTGACCTCTGCTCAGTGGCTGCTTCACAAACCGTGCCCCAAAATCCATCCCGAGTACATTGCAATGACCTGCTCTGCAAGAGCTGAAAATGGCCATTTTCCTGACTCCAACAGCAAATGTTAATACCCCAAGAATTCCAAGGAGTCGTTTGCTGCTTGCCATCCATACCATCCCCTTCCACAAAGGACACCTGACCCTTTGAACTCACCAGCTATCTGTGGGCAAAGCACTTTGTGGAAGCCCAGAAGCCAGGGAACACCCAGGACTTTGTAACCATGTGCTAATTCTTTAAGTATTTTTAAATAACTCCCATATCCACGGCGTGCTGCCCGCTGCCTGAGATGTCTGCTTAACTGTAGGCAAAACCCACGCCAGCAAAAACCAGCTAATTCAGACACAAAACACCCCTGTCTCTTAACTCAGTAGATCTGGTGCTTTCCAGCTCAGGAGAGAAGTCAAACACTCCTTGACCTTGTGATGCTTTCAAAGGTCATAAATCAGAGCAAGCCCAGGACAAGTGGAGGATCCCATGGTGTAAAGCACCAATAAGATGAATCTCTCAATGCCCTCCTGAGTTAAATTTCAGTCTCTTGAGCATTTCTCCTAATATAATAATTAACTCTCCACTAAAATGTATGAAAAGCTGAAAAGGCTTCCAAACAAGAAAATGTATTCAGAAATAGATACACAGAAACAGTGTGAATCATAAAGGTTGGAAAAGACCTCTAGGATCATCAAGTCCAACCATCAACCCAACACTACCATGACCACTAAAATGTGTCCTGAAGTGCCACTTGTACAAGTCTTTTTAACACCTGCAAGGATGGTGACACCACCACCCCCCTGGGCAGCCTGTACACTAAACTAGCTTTTTCTCTATGATTCACTAATTCTTTAGTGCTCAGAAGTTATGCTTTGCAATAAGGATGCATCAATATACCCCACCAGGGCCATAGGTACCAGAGACATACAGCAGACTGTTCTGCTGCCAGTAGCTATATATTCCTTATCATAGGACCACAAAATGGCTGAGGTTGGGTAGCATGTCCTCTGGAGATCATCTTGCCCAACCCCACACCCCAGCACAGAGCAGGGCCACCCACAACTGGAGACCCAGAGCCACATCCAGGTAACTTTTGAACATCTTCAAGGATGGATCATCCACAGGCTCCCTGGGCAACCTGTGCCAGTCACCCTCAGAGTGAAAAAGTGCTGCTTGATGAGCAGAGGGAGCCTCCTGCATGGAGGTTCAGTGTGTGCCCATTGCCTCTGGTCCTGGCAAATGAACTTGGCTATACTATGAATGCTTTGGTTTTACTGCCATGATATAGGACTCACTTTATCTCCTGTTTAATTTGCATGACAAAAATAGATATTCTAATATACTTGTATGCTCCATAAATCTTGGCAGCATCATCAGACTGCTATCATCACATGGTGCAAGCTATCACTTCACCCTATGACATCTAAAATTTGTGTTGCTCATCAAGGTTTTGTTTGGTTTACAAGCCTAGAAAACCCTACATCACAATGGCATTTAACTACTAACAATTAATGAATTGTACCTTTAAGGAAAATAGCTTTAGTCAAGCAGTTTGTAAGATCATGCCTCCTTCTTCTCTAACCTTAAGGCAAAATGCTTTACAAGCTCACACTAAGTTAGGTCTTCTTCCCCATAAATGCTCATACAAACTGGTATTTACTGTGAAGTAGGTGATGTGATTTATTTTTGCCCTCACATTTATTTTTCTTTGTCGTTTTCAGCAAACCTCTGTAGCATTTACAGCAGGCAACACTTTTAAGTCAACTTTTTATTTGAAGTCCAAATTGGCTGACCTCCAAGCTACAGGCTACCAGAAAAAGGCAAAGAAAAACTTAAAAATACAACCAGGAAAGGGCAAAGTCAAAGGCTTCTGATCTCTCCTATCTGAACAGATCCACACCCATTAATCTCTGCAGGTATTTGGTGCCAACAGGACCACACTGAAGGGTGATGAGGTCCCTGAGATTAGATGGGGGCTACATGCTGTCTGAGGAGGGAGGGGTCTGGGTGTGCAAGTGCCCTGGCACTGGAGAGCAGAGACAAACACTGCTCATTTGCCAAGTGCTAAGTTTTTCCAGTTGCTGAACTGATTTCAACAAGTTTGTTTTGTGTTACTGCTTATTCACAACGCTCCGTAAGGGGAACTTGGACTTTTATAATGTCATGCTTGGCTAAAGGCATCTTCTCAGAGCCTGATTGCCATTAACCTCAGCAGTGCTACAGTGCTTTCAGTCATGCAATCCCCATGGCAATTAATGGCAGATGGGCCAATACATAAGTGAGGAAAAAGAGGTAGACAGATGTCTGTTTAAATGCTCAAGAGCATGTACCTTGAGGAAGGGTAGGAGAAGAAGAAAAAGTAGCTTAGTGCTATGAAAATGTAAAAAATGAAGATTTGATGGTGGACAGCAAAGACAACTACACCATGAACTGTGCAACCAATAAAGGTACAAAAAGAAGCTAGCAAAGGGTCTGGGGAACATGTCTTATGAGGAGCAGCTGAGGGACATGGGGCTGTTGAGCCTGGAGAACAGGAGGCTGCGGGGAGACCTTCTGGCTCTCTACAACTCCCTGAAAGGAGGTTGGAGTGAGGTGGGGGTTGGTCTCTTCTCTCAAGGAACTAGTGATAGGACAAGGGAAATGGGCTTCAGTTGTGCCCAGGGAGGTTTTGCTTGGATGTTAGGAAGAATGTCTTTCCTGGCAGAGTGGTGAGGCCTTGGCCCAGGCTGCCCAGGGAGCTGGTGGAGTCACCAGCCCTGGAAGGGTTCAAAAAACACATAGATGTGGCACTTCTTGACATGGTTTAGTGATCATGATAGTGTTGCATTAATGATTGGACTTGATGATCTTAGAGGTCTTTTCCAGCCTTAATGATTCTATAAGAAAGAAGAAAATACTGAAGATACCTTTTCTTAAACAAGTCATGAAAAGGGAGAAGTAATAATACCAAGGAAATAGAGCAATGTAATTATTAATCAGACAGCAAGGAACGATGAGAAGCTATGGTTAAAAAGAGCAGTGTGGTTGAATGGGGACAAATGAAATGGAGAGTCAGTCTCCCCCCTTTGGATGAGAAACAGAGTAGAAACGACTAAAGCAAATGTGCTGTAGGAGGTTTATGAGCTGACAGAAGAACAGACATGAAAATGTTGAGAACGTTCCCAGTAAACCAGCTTAATAATTAATTGGAAATTGCATTCTTGAAAGTCTTACTTAAAAATACTAGGAATTAAGGAAACTCAAAGGTCTCAGGACTGAGTTTTTTTTTAAACACTGAGTAGCACATAGAGAGAGAGGGTCTCACTACATACAGACAATCAGACCAGTTAATATCCTATTTATTTAGCTAATGAAACAGGCCAGAATTAAAAGTTCAGGGTTAAATCTCCAGTGTATCTGTCAGTTCTGGTATTGCTTGCTTACCCTTGACACCCCCCAAAACCTGGAGAAGGAAAATGCTCCCCTTACCATGCACCTGGTTTTACTCTCTGGTGTCCATACTGCCCTGCAGAGCCCTCAGCACTGCCACGTTTACTGGGCAAAACTCTTTATTGGAATTCTTACATCAAGGAATGTAAATACTTCTGTCCATCCTATGATTTTAACCTAGGGAGTTTTTTTTTGGTTGGATTTTATGATTTTTTTTTTTAAAACAAAGTCTAACATGGAACCAACAAAAATCTTCCAAACCCTTGTCTGTGAAATGTGCCTGTGCAGATGCAACCAAAGGGAGGGGTTTTTTTGTTGGATTTTGATTTTTTTTTAAAATACAAAATCTAATGTGGAACCAACAAAAATCTTCCAAACATTTGTCTCTGTGAAATGTGCCTGTGCAGATGCACAAACAATTTTTTTTTGTAGATTGAAACTCCTTGTTCATTTTATGTTACAATGCAATGAAGCTAAAACAAGGATAACTCTGAATAATTTCTAAATTATACATTGGTATTGGAAAATAAGATAATGAAAGTGTTCACAAAAATGGATGGAAAGGAAAACTTACTAAGATGTATAGTACTGCAAACTAAATGTTAAAGATAACAATGTTGATATTAAGCAGCAACACTGACATATTTTGACATATAATCAAATATACAGGACTATAATATCTTAAAAAAGAGATTAAGTTTAAAGCAAAAAAACTTGTTTTGCAGAAGTCTTCATTTGTTGGTTTTTCTGGGGTTTTTTGGGGTTTTTGTTTGTTTGTTTTGGCATGCCTTTTTTTTTTATGGAGTGAATTTTACAGATGGTATTTAAGAAAGAAATCTCATCTATAAATGAATACTGGACTACAAAGAATAAGAACCCAGCATTCCAAAGCTGTCCTAGGATTTATTTCCCTATCCCATTTTGGGATATTCCTCCCTATTTTGTAACATAAATTGTATATTGAACTGTTTTTTGAAGAAGTCAGGTAAAATCATGTAAAAGTTTCCTGCATTTTAATCTCAAGATTAAGAGAAACCACTGGGAAATCTGTAAAGAAAATTAACAGCAAATTACAGAAATTGAAAATTAAATGTAAGCCATCTATTATCCACCTTCCCTGTGGCACATAAACCACGAGTACCTAGACATCCTGCCTTGATTAATGATATATTCACTATGGGAATCCATTATTTAAATACTGGTTGCACAGCACTGCCTGAGAGAGATCTCCTAACCCTTATGAACAATGTAAAGCATGTTAGATACTGTAAGACAGTGAATTCTTACTCTTTCAGTAGCCACATACCACTGTTCTGAAAAAAAAACACACCAGGAAATAAGCAAGATTAAGCATTTATAACCTCATATAAATTTATCCAGGGGCAGGAAAAAAATTAAAATATTAGTCTTCAGAATCAGAAAAGGTTTGAAATGCTATTATGGAACCCTAGAATCATTAAGGTTGGAAAAGAGCTCTAAGATCATCAAGTCCAACCATGACCACTAAACCATGCCTCAAAGTGCCACGCCTACATGGTTTTTGAACCCCTCCAGGGATGGGGACTCCACCACCTCCCTTGGGATTGGGATTTAGGCAGGCTAGTCATCTTTTACAGAATCACAGAAGGGTTTGGGTTGGAAGGGACCTTAGAGATCATGTCGTCCCAACCCCCCTGCCACAGGCCGGGGGCA
>NW_008595485.1:5479-17227 GCF_000691845.1 Merops nubicus
ACCCCCACCCACCCTGCCCTAAACCCCTTCTAGGAATGGGCCATCCACAACTAAGCGTAGCCAGGCAACCTAGTGTCTCACCACCCTAATAGTGAAGAACTTAATTTCTAATCTGTATCTATCCTCTTCCAGTTTAGAGCCATTCTCTATCTATCCTCTTCCAGTTTAGAGCCATTGCCCCTCATCCTATTGCTACAAGCCCTTGTAAAAAAATCTCTCCCCAGCTTTCTTGTTGGCCCTGGGACACTGGGAGGTTGGAATAAGGTCTCCCTGGAGCCTTCTCTCTCCAGGCTGAAGCACTCCAACTCTCTCAGCCTGGCCTCCCAGCAGTGGGGTTCCAGCCCTCAGACCATCTTCGTGGCCCTCCTCTGGCCTCACCCCAACATCTCCATGTCCTTCTTGTGTTGGGGGCTCCAGAGCTGGACACAGTACTCCAGGTGGGGTCTCACAAGAGTGGAGTGGAGAAGAATGACCTCCTTAGAGGTGATGTTGTTTGGCTGGGCAACAGTGTACACATGGGACTTGGTGGGTGACAGTTCTGTAGTGGAGAAGAGTCTTTAAAAAGTGATTTTGCAACACAAGTAAATCTGATTTGCTGCCAGGATGATTTTACACATAAGAGTTTATACCAAAACATGCCCATGTGCCACATCTCAGTTGGCAAGACCTGGCTGGCTGCTCATTCACCTTTGTTCCAAATATGCACGCCCAGAAAGCCATGAAAATCCTAAAACCACTACCTCAGTATTTTATTAACAGCAAACAACATGTTTTTTCATGAACTGAGCAAGGTCTTAGATCAAACACAAGGCCTGTAGAACAGGAACGAGGACAACAATTGACAGATGACCTCATATAAGCATTTATAAACTTCAGTGCAGTAGATGGAGGCAGAGGGACCAGATAAAAGGAAAAGAAAACATAAACAAGCATTAAGACAGTTTGCCTTTTGGCTTTCACTTCCAGTTGGATATTTAGTTTCAGAGGGACTAGAAAGAATAAACACAAGTGTCCAGACATAACAACCTCTTAGTTATGAAAGAAGATTCAGGGGGAAAAAAAAAGTAGTAAAAAGTAATCCTAACCATCCCCACCTCTAAGATATCAGCTTTTCTTGTGAGGACAGGGTGGAAAAACAAGGATGGAATTTGGAACCTAGTTAGACCTGATCAGAATTACTTTTTTATTATGCACCAAGTATCTGCATCTTCCATTTATGTTCTTTCTAAAAGGACTAACTTTTGCAAGTGATGAGTACTTCCAACTTCAGTTGTAATCTGTTACTTATTCATGTGTTTAGATGCTTAATTTTAGACATCTGTGGTTAGAAAATATCAGCCTTGGACCACATGATAAATAGCATCAAGATTTCTCAGTCCTGCTTTGTATATTCAATGGAAACACCAGAATGCTTTTCAGTTTTGAAGGCTCTGACTTTTTAAAAGCTCTCTTTTCTGCCCTGAGATACAGAGAAGACGAGGGTGCTTGTCTGCAGAGCATCCCTCATCTCCACTTCAACTCTCCCATCCACCTGATGCCCCCACACTGTGCTCCCAGCTCCTCTCTGGAGAACTGAGGTGTGATCATGGATGATCCTGCATTGCTGTGGAGCAGCAATAGCTGCCAGCATTTTAATTACAGAACTGAGGACCATGCCCATCCTTTCATCCACATATAAGGTATGCTTTTTCTAAACACGTGTCTTCTCTAGCAAAGCAATACATTCATTTTAGAACAAGTTAAAGAGAAGTTCTAAGAAAACAGGCTTAGAATCAGAGAAATAACTGCCACGAGTGACAAGTGTGAGTCAACTCTCTTAAGCAGCTCTTAGTTCATGAGAGTGGTGTAAGATCCTACAGTTCTTCACCTTCACCTCTCTGTTAGGAAACTGGAGCTGTTGCTCTGAGATGTGGATGTTAGAAGTGCTACCCAGACCTTTCATTACACCCAACTTTGTTGACTAACAGTGGTGCCACACACAAAATTGGGCATGAAAAGACGGAGCTTTACCAGAAGAACAGAGTTTCTACCAAGCAAACTCCCCAAATCTTTCACAGTTCTTAAGACAACAGCAAAGGAAGATCTGATCTTACACCTGGTGTTTAAGATTAGATCTGCCCTTACCTCAAGCAAAAGGTGAGTGGCACAACCTTTTACTAGCACAGTGCAACATTATGTCTACTTAAAACAAAGAAAAAAGGATAAAAAGCAGCAGCAAAGCACTACCTGCTGTCCCAGGAACACCAAAGCTCTGCTAAATAACTTCATCACCTGTTTTTTATAATTATATAAATTTTTTTTGAGCGCATGTGGTTCTCCATATTTTCATGTAAGAATTTAAGCAGAGATAGAGACATAAGTATACAGATGAGTTGATAAAGTACACCAGTACTTGATAAAGTACTCTGTTATGAATACTGTTTATCCTAACTTCCTTCTTCCAAATCCAGGATTAAGCAAGGTACTTAAGAGGCATTCTGTTTTTTAACTACAAAATAAACTATTCCACTGATAATTCTCTTTGTTCCAATGCTAATTTATTATTTATCAGGAAATATTGGGAAACAGTCTCTAGGTCATCTTGGTTTATTCTATCAGTGGTCGAGCTTCCCAAAACAGCTAAGAAAATGCTTGAATTTTCTATCATGTGTCTTTAATAAAGTGATTCATTTTGAAGAATGAGATGTACTTGTCTTGGTACACCAAGAGTTTACCTCTGACATAGGCATATTTGCATTCTGAGTGATAACTTTCATTCTAGTTTTCAACTCTGGATTTTTATATAAACATTAATATCACACTTATCACTTCAAAGTACACATTTAGTTGCTTGATATTTCAGGAATATTTTATAAGTAAAGACCCATGTCTAAGTCTCGACAGTTGCACGTTGTAGGAAAACCAGGCAGAGCCATAAAACAAGGTGTGCATTGTGGATTGTGCTGATGCATTACCTATGACCATGCCTCATCTGGCTGCTAGGTTAGCAGGTCACTGGCGTGGAGCCACCAACTCTCAGAGAACAGCCTCTCTCATGGTATTTTGATATTTCCCCTTCTGGATTTGTCCCAACAGGGAGGTGCTGGAGCATATGAAAACTGGGAGTGGAGCTGGGAAGCTAACCAAACGATCTCAAACCTCAAATGTTTAGGTTAGATGCTTATGTGGTCTTAACCAGCTCACCCATCCCTAAATATTACAGCACCAGGAATGATGATTTAAAATTACAGGAATGATACAACAGTGCCAGCCACTGTTGAGAGCATTCCACACTTCTTACAACTGCTTATGCACCAGCAAGCACACTATGTGAATGCCTTGGGCACAGTTATAGTAATAACATTTTGCCTTTTCCTAATTCTTTTTAAGCTTCCCATTGTAGACTACCTGGACTTTTGCTGTCCTTTTTCCTGAGCAAGCTAAACAGGATCTGCTAAATAGTGAGATACCAACATTGGCCACAAAACCCAACCCTGTGTTTCAGGAGAGAACATGACACTATCCCATGTGCCAGAGTGGTTCGGGTCTCTCAAAACAAATAAAACAACACAAAAGTAAACTAAATAGCTTTGTGCAAGATGCTGGATTTGGATGTACTAGATTCATCAGTATAGAAACACAGCATTTATTCCTATATGGGGGGAAAATCTTGCAGTGGAAAGCATATGATTCATTAAATGCCGCCATTTTGTCTGAGGGTCTTTTAATTTAATCATGATGCTGAAAAAAAAAAAAAAAACCAAGACTCTGTTAGCTCAGAGCAAACTGATTTTTCCTGTCTCATGGAAGCTGACAAGCCTGTTGGTTCATGAATATCAGTGTCACCCAACAGTCACCCCCTCAGAGGGAACCTGTGCCTGTGGGACCCCCACAGATCGCTGGGGTCAGCCCCTCCAGCCTGCTCCGGTGTCAGGGCAGCTCAGCAACACAATTTCTGTCAGATTACTTACAGGCTGCACTGATGGCATCTTTGTCCCCCAGTTTATTGTCTTTTTTTCTCTGGGCACAGATGAGATCCTCTGTGAGGAGCGGCCTAAGCTGCCCCAAGCCACTTCCAGCTGCTTCCAGCAGGCCCACGGCTGAGCCCCACAGACAAAATGGCAGCACCTCTGGGAAACTTAGAATCATAGAATCCTTTAGGTTGGAAGGGACCTTCAGGATCATCAAGTCCAACCATTGAGCCATGAGGGCTCTAAAGTCCTCTGCTAAAACAGATCAGAATCTGTCAGGGTTGGAAGGGACCACAAGGATCCCCCAGTTCCCACCCCTCTGCCATGAGCAGGGACACCTCCCACTAGATCAGGCTGCCCAGAGCCTCCTCCAGCCTGGCCTTAAAGACCCCCAGGGATGGGGCCTCAACCACCTCCCTGGGCAACCCATTCCAGGGTCTCACCACTCTCATGGGGAAGAACTTCTTCCTCACATCCAGCCTGAATCTGCCCACTGCCAGCTTTGCCCCATTCCCCCTAGTTCTGTCATTACTCGGTATCCTAAGGGCAAAACAGTGTCTGGGAGAGATGAATAATGGGGGAAAGTGTGAGAAACAGCCCTGCAGACACCAAGGGCAGAGGAGGAGGAGGAGAGAGAGGTGACCCTGCTGCCCTGCACCTGGGCAGGGACAGAGAGCTCACCCCTTCATTCACTGCTTCCCCCTTGCAGTTCTCTGAACTAGGTAGTGAGGATTTTACACACCACGGCTGGTACATCCACACCTAGAGAGAACACAAGCAAGCAGGAAAAGATCTGAAAAAGCTTCGTGTGTTAGCTGTGGGTGAAAACTCTGAGCTAGGGAGAGTGACCCCGTGGAAGGGGAGCAGCTGCAGAACGCCCTGGGGCCCAAAAGGGTTTAAAAACATAATTCCTTTCATTGTATTTCACCACGGACATTTTAAACTGCATTAAGAGGCATATACAAGTGTTTTGAATCATTATGCTATCAGACTTTCGATTTGCTGGGCCACTGAGGGGAAACCTGAAAGCATTCAATAATGTCTCGATATTTAAGTGCATAATGGTTATGCAGGAGAAACAAATGTTTGTTTTATCAATACAATATAAAGTGTGACCATGAATCGTGCAAATCAAATCATAAATCACAAAGCTTAAGCTAGTCTCATCAGCCCAGCAGCATGTTGTGTAAGATTCATTAATGCACTTGGCCTAATCTCCAATTGACATCAAAAATAACATAAAATCCTTCACTTTCAACGCTGAAAAATCTGAAAAGGGGAGGGATAACAATGTGGGTTTTTTTACAACAAAACTTACAAATGCTACAGAAATTATCATCCTGCACAAGCCTGCAGCTGTTTGGGGGCTGTAAGTCAGTGTGCAGCAATTTGGAGATGTAGTTTAATCTTATTTTACCTTCTTCAGTTTACTACTCATTATTTTATCATCAGGCCTGTAGGGTAAGTTTAGAAGACAACAATTTGAGAAAAGATAACTCTGAAGAAACACTGGAATGAAGTTTGGAGTAGAATGCTGCAACTGTGCATCAAGAACACAGAGCACATTACAAGCTTTCAGCCTAGGAGCTTGTTTCATTTAATTTTTTAGCCAACACTGGGGAAAAACAAAATGAGACCATACTCAGCTAAGATGACACTTTCTGCCAGAGACAATGACAGATGCCAGTGCTCAGTGGGAATGAGACTGACTCCACCTAAGACACAGATGGCTTCCATACAGTGGAAGGGCTACTGACTTGTAAATGTTTAACAGTTTTAAAAATTCCTCCTTCTACAAGCCACTCTGTTGCTATTAAAATTAAAGAACACTTGACCAGATGGCCTGTCGCAGCACTGCAGTTACTCCTAGAAGATAAAGGACAGCTCCTCAAGTTAAAAGACAACAGTGACTGGTATAAAGGAGATGAAAAGGTAAATGAGGGGCAAAGGGTTTTTATCTCTTGATTCTTCACACATTAGAAAGTGCAGATTTGCTGGCGTGGCTTTGTTTACAAGTTTAGATTCAATACAGCAGCTCTTTAACCAAGAAAAGCAGGATGATGAGGTGTCTGCAGAAAGATTCAAATGCTTCAAGTTCTTTTTTGAAACCTTTTTAAAAAACTGTTATATTACTACTGTTCACTCAAGGAACTTCCAGAATTTCTTCTTAACATTCAGCATTCCCAAGTAAGATTTTCATGTCAGGTGAAACCTTAAAACTAAATAATTTTTTTTCTTTTAATTTATTTCCCCTAAGAAGATTTTAAATAAATTCTTATTCAGATATCAAAAGCAGAAAGGATTCACAAAAATCAATTTCAGCTTGTAACCAGAATCTTACCCCCTCCCTGGAGAAGTCTATTATCTATACAGTTGTAGACATCAGGCTAAGAACTGCTACGAAGTAGAATTTTATATTCTACTTCTTGAGCCCTCCCACAAAAACAAATAATGATAGAAATCTCTATGTCACAAGGAGCTCAAGCATCTTGGAAAAGAAACATGCAGACAAGGTAATTAGCTATGAATATGTTAAATAGATTCTCTCTGTACAGTAACCCTTATGACTCCAAATAAATAATGTCTTCTCTATTTATTATAACAGAATTTCTTGTGCCTTCCACAACCAGGGGTGAGTAAACATGCTCCATTCTTCCTGCATTTTTTTATTCTGCAGAAAATCTCTTATTCATGCAGCCTGTCTTATCTGAAAGGGTTCCCTGCTGTATAGCATTAATTTCTGCATTATAGAAAATTAGCTGTCTCCAGAATGGAATATATTTTATTTTCTTCCTTAAAAATAACTTCTTGATTCCTGTTTTTATGCACGTTTTCTGCCTAAAATACATACAGGTGCAACAGAGACTGCTGAGGAAAGGCAGGGCAATTCTTCCCAATTTTGATTCTAAAAAAGGGGTTTTGCTTACAGCAAGTGTCTATACTGCAACCCTCCACTCCTGCGTGTGTCACTCGACCCAGCAGGAAATTGTGTGAGAGCACATGAAACAGAATTGTTCAGCAGCAGCAGTTTTGAGATGGCAACCAAGAATAATGCCTACACATACTGTGCAGGAGATAAAGAGGGAGCTCCATTAATCCCAGCTGAAATTATAGCAGGAAGAACCATTAACATGGTCATCCTAAACACCAGCAGGTTTTAAGGAAAATTTTTTAATGGATGAGGTTTGGTCTTATTCCAAAAAGAAATAGGCTTTAAATGCTGGAAACAAAGGACTTTAACCATAACACTATTTGCATATGTACATCACTGTATTTTCACAGCACAGGAATAAGAATAATTCCTCTGTGCTGAGGAAAGGCTGAGAGCCCTGGCAACAGGCACCAACTGGAACCTAGTTCAGTTCTATCTGAACAGGAGGAGAAACTTCTCTCCTGTGAGGGTGGCAGAACCTGGAGCAGATGCCCAGAGAGGCTGTGGAGCCTCCTGCTCTGGAGAGATTCCAAACCCACCTGGATGTGATCCTGGGCACCCTGCTCTGAGGGACTCTCCTGGAGCAGGGAGATTGGACAAGATGATCTCCAGAGGTCCAACCATCCAGCCCCCACCATTCTGTGATCATCTCCTTTGCCCTGCTGAAACACCAGTCCCTCCCTGGGGAAACTAAGAAGGCAAAGAGCTGAGGAGAAATAGGAAACCTCCTTTGAAAACTGTTCCCATGTACTAAGAGGAAAATATTAACCACTGACTATTTTATTAAAATAGCTTAAAGGGGTTTGTTTGTTAACACTTTGATAAGGCTGTTGACATATCTTCACTATATGGCTTATACCCATTTTAGTGTTTCCTGTAAAACAGTGGTTTAGTACAGAATCTTTGTGGACCTGAAGTACCCATTATTATGGCTAAAATGTAATACATTTGCAACATGATGGATGCCAGCTTTCTGTTAGGAAACAACGGGATGAAGGAGATGACAGTAGATGTTACAGTGTTTTAGAGGGATGGTTGCTTGATAAAGCAAAAGGGTGAGCAGTGGAGTAGAGTTAATTCTCTACTTCTTTAAAAGCTTGGCTAGGAAAACCCAGAAAAACTTCACAGATGCCTGACTATGCCTCTGCTAAACCACAAAACTCACCAGCAGAAAGTATATGCCTGAGAAAAAAACATGTAAAGCTTTATGGAAGGTAAGCTACCGTTAAGAGTTTCACAGTTCTTTGGGGACTCTGCTTTGAAAACAAAACTCATAATGTCAATCCTGAAAAGCCCTACTGCTTTTAAAACTTATGTGAAAACACTGAAATGAAAGAGCTCTTTGTTTTCCTTTCATATATAACAGTGGGATTTTTGAACTATCTGTTTATGACTCTTACAGTCAACGCTGTATTTACTTCAGCCATGCTCAAAGTAATCAATGCACAATATTATTTGCTTTATTCCCTCCTTTTATTTCTACTTTTCTAGCTATCTCTTTAGGAAAACTGGTCATATTTCACATTCTAGAGGACAAGATAAATAGAGATTTGTCCTACAGAGAAAGTTAAGCATCCTCTGAGATCATAATTTCTTCCTAGCTAGCCCAGAGATTTTAATGACATGAAAGCATAAAAATGTTATTTGAAATTTCTGATTTAGCATGAGAAAAACACAAGTTACTCTGGAATATACAGAGAACCATTACAGCCACGTTCTCTTACCACAGCCATAGTCTCAGTCACTAGTACTACACGAGAGTTATCACAAGCTGCAGTTTTGGTGGACACAGGATACATTATTTTAGAGATCCTCTCTCCTGTGTTCTTCTGGAAGTAAAGCTTACCCTTGATTAACCAAGGTAAAAAAACACAACGCACACCAGAAAACAGAAATAAGTTTTTAAACAGCACTTTGTAGTTAGCATTTTGTGCTCTTTGCATATAAAAACTACAGAACTTAAATATACTTGTAACATAACCCTGTTTGGTATGAAATGCCAAAGGTGTTCTCTCCCATAGCTCCATACTCTGAGTCTATCTAGCTGGACATCACAAATTGAGTATTACATCAGCTCAGTTTCAGTTCCATCCCATATAGAGATCTTTACTTCAGGCTGACATTTTTCCACATTCCCAGTAGCCACCAAGTATTGTTCTGAACCTGTCAAACCCTCAAAGAGGGAGGTACACGACTGCACAAGGTGTCTGTAGCTTCCCACAGATGAAAATGGTGAAGTGATATCATGATGACTTATCTTTCACAAGACTTTGTTTTCCTTTAGATGATAAAGGAAACAAACACTCCCTTCACACACACCTTGCAGCTGCTCATCTTTTGTGACACTTGTTTATCAGAACAGAGTTTGCCTTCCCAGCAGCAGGAGAGGCAGTCCTTTTTCCTGAAAACCTCTGCCAAAGAGAGAGTGTTGCCAGCTCTGGAGCTATCTTCTGGAATGTGATCCAAGTCAGGTTAGACCTGGAGCCAGCTTTGCAGCAGCCTCTTATAAAACCCACCCCCACAACTGCCTGCCATGCTCACCCACACCCCAGACAGACCAAAAAGCCAAGGCCTCTGGAAGAAGTTACCAGAACTCCCCACCCTCACACCTGAGCATCCCCACACTTCAGTAAATGGGCCCAGAAAGACTTGAGCAGTTATGGGCAGCTTCTCTCCCCCCTGTGCCTCCCCTTTTCTTTTATGAATTAGATAAGTATTGAGTTCTTCCTGTAACATCCAGCCTGCCTCCAAAATAGGAGCTTCTGGACAGGTTTAGCCCAGCCTAGAATAAGAGGCAGGATCCTACAGGGCTGCTTCAGTCCTCTGAAGACCTGCAGAGCATATTCCAAAAATACAAGAAACTGGTCTGGAAGCTCAGACCTGGCTAACTGGAATGCTGGCAGGGAAGATGTAAATTTTGGAGAAGTACCTTTACTGAAGCAACTAGGAGACAACCCTAACACAAACATAGGGCACAGCTTGCCAGACACATCAAAAAAAAGACCAAAATGCTGAAGAAGGGAGCATTCACTGCAAGATTTGGTCTTGATAGGCTCTCTGTGTTCTTGGCTCTAGCAGCCCAGAATGTGGTCCCCTCCTTGGACAAGTGAGTCTCTCCCAGCAGCCACCAATGCTCTGCAAGATGCCCCAGGCCAACAGAGCATGCACCTGGAAAGTGAAGTTTTCAATTTTCAGTGTGTCAGAAAAAAATAGAACCCCAGGATGCAAAAGGGTAATCCCAGCAGTGAAACACAGCTCTGTGCTCAGCCACGTAATGTTTGGGAGGCAGAAGTCACTGAAAAGACAGAGTATGGGATAATCTTGCTTTTAAAAAATGTTAGACAACCTCAAAGCTGCTTCCAGGGTCTGGTTTATGGTTTTGAGCTTCCAGATCACTGTTGAGTGATTCATTGCTGTGCTATTCACTGCACGTCAAGAGAAGCTGTTGCATAAATCCTTGCATAACTCATTTGAGGGGACAGCTGAAGCCCCAAAACATCTATTGTAGGAAGCAGACACACAACCATGAAATGTTCCAAAAAAGCTATGAAAGAAGTGCAGAGTGAGAACTCTGCAAGTATATATGGCTCTATATACATGAAATATTTTGAGCTAAGTATCTTCTACTTTTCCATCTAAGATGCTTTTTTATTTTACAAAGTTCTTATTTAGAGAGTTTAAAAAAATCCATTTTCTTCATAGAACTACTTAACTAAATATGAAAATGTGAGGCTGAAACACAATGACCAGTTTGGAACCCCATTAGTAAATAACTTGCTTATTTGCAACATACCTTGTTAATGACAAGGGACTAAGTGAGACTTAATAGGTGTTAAAAAGAGGTGTGAAAAATAAAAATGTTACCAAATAAACATTGAGAGAGGCCTTACACATTAAATAGAGGAAGTAATGGGTTTGTTTCTGCATCTCATTGGAGAGGGAAGGAGTTTTTTTTATCTACTCTCAGTCTCCACAGACTTTTTTGACAGTGTCCTGGTCCCCCAGCAGAGCTAAGTGCTCTGTTTGAAATTGCTTCACACTCCTCCTTGCCCTCTTCACTTTATTTCCTACACAAAATCTTTCCACAGAAACAGCTTATGGTGCTTTCTGGCTTTTGTTTTACCCAATCAGCAGGGGTTTTTTGTCTGCTGAAGGGAGTTAAGGTAGCAAACATACCAGTGGCAGCCCTAGAACAGTCTGAACACAGATCCCAAACCACCAGCCCGACAGGAGACACAATAGCACTTTATGATTTCTCTGGCGGCAAAACCAGCCCAAGATCTATGCAGGTTGCTGCTCTTCCAGTTGTGCTGACTCAGCTGTCTGCTAAGCAGACACTAATCAGATCAATGAGGCCAGCAAGACAGGAAAAGTCTGTACCTGTGTAGTTTAAAGCGTTCAGAAATAAACTTGGATGCAAAGCGAGAACCTCAGCTTGAAAATCCAATTCTTAACACTTTCTGTAATCATCTCTGGTCCTCAGATTCATTGATCAGTCAAGGGCAATGTGTCAGATGTGTCAGGCACATCATTTCATAAAAGAAATTCAATCAGACACCAGAGAAAACGAACTTATTAAAGCAATATCCACATGGAATGAAACAGTACAAGACAGACAAGGCCATCTGAGAAATGAATAAACAAGGTAAACAAAGGAACAACATTTCACATGATTTGCATTAGGGTAAGCTGCACTGTTAGGACCAGGAAAGGTGACTCTTTAATTTGGTAGAGGTCAAATCAATAGAAAAAGCAAACCTGCTAATGGGGAGGTAGATGAGTAGAACAACCTAGCCAGGGGATCTACATCTGAGAGCTTCACAATAAATTAACTAAATTTATCTTCATGACACCTTTATAAAGTAA
>NW_008595486.1:0-7199 GCF_000691845.1 Merops nubicus
GAGAGCGGCCGGGTGGGCGCGCGTCCTCGGTCAGGGGGCAAACGGGGTCAATTTGACAGCGCTGAGGTGAAAACGTTCATATTGAGGCGGATTAAGTAGAAATTAGTCACTGAGCCGGCGTCGATTTTTAGTGCCTTTTTTTTTTTTTTTTTTTTTTTTTTTTTAGAAAGTTTAATCCTCTGTCAAGACGAGGAGCCCTAACCACCTACTGAAGTGTGGGACTGCAGAATTAAAACAACTGAGATTCAGTTCTTCAAATACCGCCTAACCGGCATTTTTATCGGTGTTCACAGGAAATGCTGCTAAAAGAAGCCACGCGGTGCACACTCACATTTCCAGGCAGTCAGTGTCAGCGCTGGGCTCGTAGCCACTGAAGAAAAGCTTACTTGAACACGGGGATTGCAGTCTCTTGCCCAACAGCCTGTGCTTCCTGGCTCTCAAGTCCTCACAGCCCTTCCTCTTTTTGCAGCTCCATGTTGAGGCGAAGCATGCCCTTTTACTGTGATAAGTCAGTTCAAAGATTCATCATTGTATCCTTTCTATCACTAGTCTTCCTTAGCTGACAAAGGAAATACTGTTGCCACAGGAAGGAAAATAATACATGGTGTGAACCACCGAAGAAGGGTTGCTGTAGGAGGTCACAAAGCCCCAGTTCTCAGAAGTGTGCTTCACAAGTACGGACCACACTACGTGACTTAGATGCTTATCAAGCAGAAGGCTCTGGAGTCTCCCATTAAGGTAGGTGGTAGCAGAACAAATGTTTGTGTCGCTAAATAGTTTTATTTTGAAGACATTTCAAAGAGAATTTAAGTATCAGGGCATGCTGGTAGCTCTAGCATCTTTTAAGTTAATTCATCAATGTGTAGATATATTTATTGCAATGAAATCTAGAGGAGTTTGTGGAAGTATAAGGGCAGTGTCTTAGGAGGAATCACGACAGACAAAGCTCAATAGCCAGAGAGTGATTTTCCCCATGATGGATGGCAGTTCTGGCTCTAAAGTGGATCTTACACTGTCAGTTTTGCAGATTCTGTACAAGGCCACACGTTTTACTACTGCAAGACAGTATTAATCACTATTGTAGCATAAAGTTATTATTTAAGGATGAAATTAACATTATAAGTGAAAAAATGTGTTCGTCTGTTCGTTGCGACAGAAGGATGTATTAGTTTCCTAAGTTCCTAAATTACTTAATTGCATTTATCACTTGCATTTTCTAATTTTCTTTCTCTTTCACTTTTAAGTAATTAATTTCACTTGTATTTTTTCACTAAGGTAATATTGAAAATGGTTTTGGAATAAATGAACAATAAAGATTGAACACTTCTACTCATCTCAGATCTCACCAAAGTTTGTTATTACTCTGAGTGTCATCATCTTCCTAACGGGTTTCAGAAAATAAATACTTGCCTTTTAATAAATAGATTAAAATAAAGAAAAGATGGAGGAAAGGAACTACATTTTGGAAGGAAACAACTGTATTGGGCAACTTTTAAGAAAATGCAGAAGTATGCATAACATTTGGGGAATACATTAATCTTCTTCCACTGGTTGCACTGGGAAATCTCTGTGGTAAATAAGAGGAGCAATGGCATGCAATTAAAAGTAATATGCTTATTTTGCTGTTTAACACGTGCTTTATCTGTCTTTCTAGCATGAAGGCAGAACTGGAGAACTCGAACTATGCCAGTGGCCAGCTCATGCTGTTGCTTAACTGAAGAGACACTCTTAAATAAGAGTATCTAATTTATGGCAGTTATTACATGTTAACCAAATGTATGTCTGGTCCTGTATTCATTAGAGTAATAGATGGGTTATATTCAAGCAGTTAAACCTGTTATATTCCAAACCAGGAAGGAATGTTTGATAGAAGCAAGGTCTTTCCTTAGTATTTTATCTCATCCAAAGGATGGATAGCAAAATCATGCCAGCTAAGGGCAGGTCATGGTGAGGCTTGTATGGACAACATTATGAGTTGTCATTTGGAAAGCAGCTGTGAATACTCATCTGTACTGACAGAAACGGAGAAAGAGTTACAGAATCGTAGCGTACCACCATAAGGCTCGTCGGCATAACAGCAGAGACTGTGAATTGTCCATGTTCTGTTGGTTACTACCTGTCCTATCTTTCCCTTCCTTTTTTGGATGAAGTCTTTTCACTTGAAGCTGAGAAATGAAATATGATGTACAGGATAAGTTTAAAAGTGAAGAAATAGTTTTTAAAGATTATTTGTTCTGCTTCCTGAATCACTGAAATGTTAAATCATGAATTCATTATGGTATGCTATACCCAGAAAAGTAGGTTGTAGTGTGGCAATTCTGTATTTAGGTCTCAGCTAAGATGGAATTTCTGACCAACGTTATACAGAAATAAAGAGAGGCTGGTTTGTGTCTTTGTCAGGGCACTAACCCAGGTGTCTGGGCGTTCAGTACCAAAGTCAGTGCTCTGTTTTAATAAAAAAAAAAAAAAGAAAAGATCCCACCCCCACTGTTTCTGTGCCCACTGTTTAACCCAATCACAACACTGCTGAAGCAAGAGAGATCATTTTTCTATTGCCATTTAGTGGAAATTAAAATAAGACAAACAGTACATTTATAAACCAGCCTTGGTAAGAGCTTGACTAAATTGATACAGCTAAATAAATACATAAAAATTAGAATAATTCATAGACTTAGAGCATTATTAAGTTCAGAGAGTAAGATATTTGCATTTCACTGTAAAACTTGTTCAAAAGAAGTACTTATTTTCATATTCATTTGGTGAAGACAGTCGATAAAAAGATTGCTTTTTTTTATTGGCTTAATCTGTTGCAAAGCATGTAAACATGTAGTTCAATAATAATTAAATAATGCAAAACTTACAGTAATGTTTTATCTGGAAATACATCTGGAGGAAAGCAAATGCTATTTCCTGAACTGTCAGCAGAGGGCACAAACATTTATATAAAAAGTTTGGGCGTTCCTAAGTGTTGCTGTACAGTAGGATAGAGTTACAGGAAGTTTTCTTTTTGTCTTTTTCTGAGTACATTTTCTGCTTTATCGGAGAGCAGGGTTTTCTGGTGAGAAACTTTTCATTTTATTGATCTTATGTGGTTGCTAGTTAGCTAAAACTGTTGTATTCTGCAGCTTATTTGAAAATGAGCCATGTTTTCCATAGAGGGTTATTAGCAAGTGTATCCTGTACTTTCCAAGTGTGGGGGTAAGAAATGAGAGTAAAGTTGCTTATGTTCAGTAATGTTATCCAAAGGAAGAAGTGGACCTAATAGCAGTCTCTTTGTATTGGCACTACACCAGTAGCTTAAGGGGATCACAGTGATTTAATGGAAATTGCTTCTCTACACTTCAGAAATGACTCTGACTTGATGATATGTTTCATCTGTGTGAAAGACATTTTAAACATTTGAGTTTTGTATTATGCTGACAACTTGAGAAATGCATGCCTTAATACTGAACAATCATAGCTGAATGCGTTCTGTGCATTTCTTTTATGAAAGTTCAGTCAGTTTATACCAAGTTTATATTGGAAAAACTCTTAAAACCTCAATTTCCCTTTCTCTCTTGCTCTTTAAACAACAGGACAATTTCTCCCTGTAATCTTCATTTGCTTACCCTACTGGATTGCTTCCCTACTTACATCTTGATAATGATCTTTTTGTCAAGTTTGTAGACTTGAGGATACTTCTGAACTAAAAGGGATAGGACTGTAAAGGATGATTTCTCCAGTGTTAGCCTCCAAATCATGAGTCATGTGTTACAACAGTTAATTTTGTTGCTTCACAGGATATTCTGGAAAGTTTGAAGGCACTCATAAATAATTTTGCTGAATGCCATAATCCAGGAATGAGAAAGAAAATTAAGCAGGTGTGAAAGAATCATAACCTTCTTTCTCTGGGTCCCTGGGTATTGCTGAAATTTTGTCCTAAGTAGAAGTAATTATTTGAAGACAGATTTTTTTTTTTTTCATATTTCTCTTGAAGCTACATATTTTGTTTGATTATATACACATTAGTAGCGTTGCTCAAACAATCGGAAGAACAGGATAGAGAATGCTGATTATCTTTTGTTCTCTGCTATGCCCAAATGCCTTTTAATGGCTATGATGGTAAAACTGCATATAGTTTTTCCAAATGAAAATCTGGATAAAAGGCTGGAAAAGTTTTGCCATATTGCTCACTATTTCTAGATGATTTACAAGCCTCGTTTCATGCATTCTTTATGAAAGAAGAACTCAGTGAACTGGTTTTTTATTTTTTTTTTTTTTTGTGGTACTGTTGAGATTTCATAGTAGAGATTGTGTTAGATCAAGGAGAACATACATTTAATACCCACTAATGTAATTCTAAAGACAGCTTGTGGAATGGTTAATGGTACAGAGGATGTAGTCCTCAGGATTGTAGCTTTAATCCAACAAGTGACAGCTATTACTGCCTCATTGTAGACTCACTAGAAATCATTGTAGAAATATGAACTCACAATTTATCAGTTTCGATATAAAGGGAAATTTGAAAGCTAGTGCAGTCATGAATAAGCACTATGGAAAGCTTCAGACAACAACTACAATTTCAAAGGAATGGGAGGAAGAGGGGTGGAACATTCCAAGGAAACAAAAAGATTTCAGAAAACCAGAAAATAACTTCAGATCAAGATTTACACATATAAAAGTGATATCTAAGTTCTTACCAGTTCCTCTTTCAGAAAGACAGTCTAATAGATTTATGGCAATATCTAAAAGGAGATTTAAAGTGGTGTATCAGGTCTGGCTGAGCTGATCTTCCCCTTGCAGCCCTCCTGGTGCAGAGCTTTTCTGTTGGGAGCTAGAAGGGTGTTGATAACACCCACATTGTGACTGCCACTGAGCAGTGCTTTCACAGCACCAAGGCCCTTCCTAACATTCCCCCCACAATGGGATGGAGGGGGGCAGGAGCTTGGGGAAACATAACCAGGACAGCCAACCTGAACTGGCCAAAGGGATGTTCCATACCATATGACGTCTGTTCAGCTATGAAGCTGGTACAAAGCAAGGGGGGTGTGTGCTACTCCTTGGTCCTCCGGAGCAGCTGCTATGTGGTTATGTGTTTTGGAGTCCTGCTTCCGAGGAAGAAGCCAGACATCACCTGCTGATGGGAAGTGGAGAATAAATCTTTGGGTTTTTTCCCTCTGCATCCACATGCAGCATCACTTGCCTTTGATTTCTAATTAAACTGCCTTTGTTTTTACCCACAAGGCTTTTATCTCTGTCTTATTTTCCTTTCCCCTTTTTCCTCTGAGGAGGAGGGAGAGGAAAGGGGGAGGGTGATAGAGGGGCTTGCTGGGCATCCCTTGCTCAGCCAGGGTTAACCCACCACAGGTGGCATTCACAAAGCAGAGTTAAAAAAAGAAGGGCCGTCTACCCTAAAGTCCTACCTTCAGAAAAGGAAAGTGTCCTCCATTAGGGAAAAACAAAGCAAAGCCATGGTTATGATTTTTCCTCAATTTTTGTTTAAAATAGCTTCTCTTTCTCAACAGAGACACTTGAGGTCAGCCTCCTTAGATCAGGGCCAGATTTTGTTTACAGAGGGTCTACAACTGTTTTTTTTTTTTTTTTTTTTTTTTTTTTTTTTTTTTTTTTTTTTTTTTTTTTTTTTTTTTTTTTTTTTTGTTTTGTTTGTTTTCTGTAGCATGCAAATATTTTCAGTGTGTGTTTGGTGTCCTCTGTGTGCACCTGACAAGTCAGCCATAGGGACACCCCCCTTTCAGAGCCTAAATTGAGATGCTCAAGCCCAGACAAGAAGTGAACTCTTCTGTGGACTTTCCCATAGCATAAACATAAAACATCCTACCCCCAGCCCCTGTATCACTACTTAAAATAAACACTAATGACCAGTCTCAGCCACCTAAAGACATTTAGATTTTGATTCACTTTCTTGAACCTCCATCTTGTGTTTCAGTCCAGGTTTTATCATCACAAGTTCATTTTAAAAAAGTCTTTGAGTCTAGTTCATATCCTTCAAGAGAGAATCTGGAGAGGGAATGACCATACTGATCTCAAATATTCTAATTTCTGTATTATACAGTTGTGGGAAGTCTTTATAATACACTGAATCATGGCAGTAATTCTGTAAGTAAGCAGCAAATTTTAGTCAGTTATGAATCAGACGTGTTTTGTAAGAAACAAACTCATTCTATATTAAGTGCAGCATGTTTACCAAATAGGGATTTCAGTGGTGTTCTTTTAATAAAGAATGCCTCCCCTGAATGATAATAGATGCCTTCATTGCTTATTGAGTCAAAGGGAGAGATGAGAAATTGGAACCTTGAAAAAATCAATTTCTGTGATGGCTGCTTCATAGCCACTTAATGGTACTAACTGGGGTTTATTTTTGTTTGTCTGTTTTGCTACAGGATTAGAACAAAGATGGACAGACTGATAAGAAGAGTATTGAGCATCTGCAAGGAACCAGAAACCAGTATGACAGAAAACAGAAGGTCTTTCAGAAACTTTTTTCTTTACAGTTGTCTGTTTGCATTAACTATTTGGAAACATGTCAGCCCGTCTCTGGAAAATGAACTCGTTACATCTGTTCATAATGATTTTCAAGAAGATGGTTCAGTCAATAGCCTGCCGCTGCCATATAGAAGTAGTCATCAGTCAACAGCTGATTTGGACTGGGTTGTGATAGAAAATACTACAGAAAGCCTGTCATTGTCAGAGATCACAAATCACAATGTAAAAAAATTAGTGGTGTTATTATCTAATTTCAGACAAGGCTCCAGGTTACAAAATCTGACACTGACAAATGTCTCAGTGGACTGGAATGCTCTTATTAAAATTTTTCAAACTGTATGGCATTCATCCATTGAATACTTCAATATGAACAATGTAATACAATTGTCAGAGGTAGAAAGATATAACTTTAACTACTCAGGTACCTCTATGAAAGCAATTACAATGAAGAAAGTTACAATCACAGATCTGTTCTTCTCACAGGATGACCTATACGACATATTCGCAAACATGAATATTGCAGCTTTGACAATAGCTGAATCGCAGATGATACATATGGTGTGCCCTCTGTCGGACAGTCCCTTTAGATACTTAAATTTTATAAAGAATGATTTAACAGATCTTCTTTTTCAAAACTGTGAAAAATTAATTCAGCTGGAGACATTGATCTTAAAGAAGAATAAATTTGGGAGCCTTCACAAGGTAAGCTTCATGAC
>NW_008595487.1:0-2830 GCF_000691845.1 Merops nubicus
GCCCCCTCTTATGATTACGGTGGGCAATTCTCACTTCAGTTTTCTCAGGTGGCACCTGGGAAGTACCCACCTTATCAGCTAGGAACTTATTTGGTCACTGTAATGTTGCGATCCGACTCTATAAATCATTGAGCTGCCACTCCATATGGGAGTGCTGTGACACCAGATCTTTTAATTGGTGCTGTTTCTTATACAGTCAGCAATATCCATCCCCATCTGATAACATTTTCACATTTTTCATAGGATAATTTCTGCAGAATATCTAGTATATTCCAAGGTTTGGCATTTCCTAATTGACCCTCCCATTGGTCCAGCAAACTTGGCCCATTCAAGGGCTAACAAACATTATGGAGGGTATCTCCAATCAGTGGGTTCAGAGAGGGCTGTCCATGACACTAATTTTCCTCTGCTGACTGCTTGCCCAACATACAGCGATAGCATCATTAATAAGCAAACCAGCAACCAAAGTCCTCCCTCCATTCTTAAATCATACACCAGAGATCCAATGTGCTAAATCACTGGAGGGAGGAATAAGTTAATGCGCTTACTCATAGCATATTGTGTGAAAAAGTGAGCAAGCTAACTCCAGAATCATGCCATGGTAGATGGAAGCAGCCAAACAAGGAGTCCAATTATGTACCAGTTTCCCTGAGAGATACTAATCATCTTGCCCCAACATCCTGAGAGCTCCACTTGCTATGGAGAGTCAGGGAGCCCTTTCAACAACCTGAATCCTCACAAACAAGCCTACTACCTCCAATCCAAATAGTCAGTTCTTATAGAGGTGGTTTCTTTCCCCACCTCCAAGTTAATGTGGAAGGCAGGGGCACCTGGCAGTGATCTCCTAATCAGTTCCCACCCAAGGCTGGCCAGACCCTGGGTGAAAACCAATCAGGAGGGTCCTGATTGTGGGCATCATCCATATGCTGACCCTCATTCAGGGCTGGGGGTTTAACCCCAGCACTTCACAAAGGATGAGGAAAAGGCTGAGATACTGAATGCCTTCTAGTCTTTAATAGCAACAACAGTTGTTCACCAGGTACCCAGCCCCCTGAGCTGGATGACAAGAGGAGCAGAATGTAGCCCCATAATCCAAGGGGAAATGGTCAGTGATCTTCTACACCACTTGAACACAAGTCTATGGGACTGAATGTGATCCACCCAAGGGTACTGAGGGGGCTGATGGAAATGCTCACCAAGCTACTTTCCATCATTTACCAGCAGTCCTGGCTAACCGGAGAGGTCCCAGGGGACTAGACATTAGCAAATGTGACACCCATCTACAAAAAGGCCTGAAAGGAGGATCCAGGGAACTACAGGCCTGTTGTTACCAACACCTGGACTCTGAGATCGCTGCAACTCAACCTCTACCGTTGAGGGTCATCGAGTCACTCACTCCAATATGGAGGATGCTGCAAATGGCGTTTATTGCATCACTGTGATTGCTTATATATGACAAGCCACGCACACAAGGCCCCTCGTGGGCAGTCTAAGCTTTCCGTTACATCGCGAGATCTTCCGCACGCCGATCCCTGCATAGGGTCGGCACAGGCCTGTCAGTTTGACCATGGTGCCAGGGAAGGTTATGGAGCAGACCATCTTGAGTGCCATCATATGGCATGTATAGGACAACCAGGTATTCAGGCCCAGTCATTATGGGTTTATGAGAGGTGGGTCCTGCTTGACCAACCTGATCTCCTTTTATGACAAGGTTTCCCTTTTAGTGGGTGAGGGAAATGCTGTGCATGTTGTCTACCTGGACTTCCGTAAAGCCTTTGACAGTGTTTCTCAGAGCATTCTCCTGGAGAAGCTGGCTGCTCATGGTTTAGATGGGTATATGCTTTGAGGGGTAAAAAACTAGCTGGATGGCTGGGCCCAAAGAGTGGTGGTGAATGGAGTTAAATCCAGTTGATGGGCAGTCACAAGTGGTGTTCCCAGGGCTCAGTATTTGGGCCAGTTCTGTTTAACCTCTTTATCAGTGATCTGGATGAAGGGATCAAGGACATCCTTAGTAAGTTTGCAGATGACACCAATGTGGGGTTATCTAGCAGACAAGGCCTGGGAAAGGCTCTATCTGCACTGTGAGAAAAGAACAAGTTAAAACAAAGAGAACATGCATCTGTCTGTAGGAGGAACTCACTGATAAGAAACAGTCTGCAAGTAGACAAAATAACTGCCAAGCCTGTTGCTGACTGAGATGTGGCAGCGCGTGGACAGTGTGTGATCTATTTGCTAATTGGTTCTATGTTGGTATGCTCTTTGATGATTGGCTATATGTCTGTGCGCTTGCAATCTGAATGGCATAAATGTGTGTGTTTGCTGTTTAATATGAGATTCACTTGCTTTGCTTAATAAAGGATTCACTTGCTTCACTTGGATGATTCACTTGCCTTCCTTAAAGGATTTGCTTGCTCTACCCTGCTATCCATGGGTCTGTGCCTTCATATGCCATGGTGCTTGCACAGTGTTGTCCTGGTTTGAGATAGAACAGAGCTCTTCTGGTCAGTAATTTTAACTTTTTAGCTAAAGCACTTCTAATTAACTGTCTTGTCTGAAGTTAGCAGCGTTTTCACAAACTGCCTGTTTTTAACAGTGATAAGACTTCATGTTTAGAGTTACTGCCAGGGATTGGTATGCAGACCAAGGCCACTGCTAAGCTTCTGTACCGCATGGAAGGGGGCAGAAAGTAAAGCCTCACCTGCAGGGAGGAGCGGACAAGATAAGTGACCCTAAGATTCACCAATGGCGTATTCCATCCCATATCCATCATATCCAGTAAAAGCTGAAGGATCAGGAGGGGCAAGGCTGAAGTGAGTTCCAGAATCCAGCT
>NW_008595487.1:3096-4086 GCF_000691845.1 Merops nubicus
TACGGTTCTGGGGATGGCCCTGTCCCCAAACTGTGGCACTTATACACACCATGCATGTGAGAAAAATGAGTACAAACAGCAATCAAGATATATTCCTTACTCAAGCTTTCCTTTCGGTCACTACAGTTAATGTTCTGGAAGTCTCTCATTTCTTTAATTAAACATGACATTCAGTGGTGAGATGATTAAGTTCTGTGGTCCAGTTCTTCCATATATTTATCCAAATTACTACTGCTTCGTTTTTACTTACTCTGAATCTGTTATTTCTCCCTGAGTTAGGGGTTCAGTTACTACACGAAGAATGTGTTCCTATTCGGTCTGATGTATACCTTGTTCGGTTTAGTATATTGGTAGGAATCTAACTCTCTTGGGAAAGAGGAGGTGATGGTTTTTACTCCAAAGTTGAACAGGTCTCCTTCTTAAGGAGATGGAAGAACTTCCCTGCTTGATTTCTGTACCTAAATCTTGTAGAGGATAGGAGCTAAATACAAGTCTGTGCCTAGTGCCTCATTTTAACTGGCTCCAAGCAATTCAGTTCTCAGTAGAATGGCTGTTCTAATTCTGTTCTAAAGTACCTTATTATAATAATTAGGATGGTATGGAGCAGCACGGAGTCCCCAGGCAGGTGCAAAGGAGGAACTTTATTTACAAAAAAACACGGCCTTTTTATCTGTTAGTTGACATACTTTTTAGGCACAATAAACCCATTTTAACCAAACACCAAACACCATAGTGCAGGCACGCGGCATGCCTCACTTCCTCTATTCTAGCTGAGTCACTCTCACAGAGCCCTTCTCTTGCTTAGCCTAAGTTACAGGCTGGAGCCGTGATTTTACCAGGCCTTCCCTTACAAAGCTGTACCTATTGGCTACACTTCCCCCTTCTTTAAGTGCTGTATAGATAAAACTGTCTGTGCTGGTAGAGCCACCATCTCACTAAGGCTCCTATTGATCATTTGTCTCACACAATATAAAATACATGGGATACATA